>NW_009592924.1:67241-68745 GCF_000690535.1 Cariama cristata | reverse complement strand
GGCCCCCTTCCCCCGGGGCGGGGAGGGGGCCACCCGCATGGCTGGAGCAGCCTCCACAGCCCCTTGCAGCCCCCCGCATCCCCCTGAGCCCTGGGGCACGACAAAGCGAGGAGGTGATAACCAGAGCATCGCTGTCACCACAAGCGAGGGGTGACAGCTGGAAGAGGTTTGCTGCTTATGCTGCCAACCTGAAGAGAGTTTGCAAGACTACTTCTTGCTTCCACTATTAACTGGGCTAATAAAAGATGCTGCATCCTGTCCAAACCCTCGGATCCATTATCAGAAGATAATGAGACATCATTTTTCTGACCAGCTCCAAGCATTCAGTATTTTAAAGATGTGTATGCTAACTGATGTGATGGAAACTAACCGTGGCACTGTAGGACAGGAGAATATGTCATTTCATGAATAAATGAAATAGATGAGCTATGCTTCCTTAAAAAAAAAGGATAAAAATAGAATCTGAGATGTGAAGTTTGAGGCATGAATCTCACAGGCTCAGGAGATGTGTCCTCTTGAAGCAAACAGATTGTGATTTTGATCAGGATCATTTGCACAGGCATCCCTGGAAGTCAGAGAATTAAATCACAGGGGAGAAAACAAAAAAGATCCTGAATTAACTGAGTGAGAAATAACTAGAGGTAATAAGTGTATCTTTAGCACCTGCATGGATGGATATTTCAGTTGTATATTATATTTGCCTTAGGTGATATCCCTGAAATTACAATGGTCTGTTTCAGATATTTTTGTTATTTAAGGAAGTTCTAAATAAAGAAATAAAGAAAGTTATTATTTCCTCTATTTTTTTTTTCCCTTGTCTCACATTTGGATGTTTTACCAGTGGTTACAAATATAGGTCTTTTCCTGGTGAGAGATCAGACTCCCTTAGCTCCTCGTCATGAGCCCAATTTCAGTGCTCCATGCAGAACTAAGGAGCAAACAGGCAACTCACTGCCTCTGGGGGCTGGGGGGGATCAGCATGAGTTGGAGGCACCCAGTCCGACCCCACCTGTCCCTGACGGATGCTTATCTCCCCAGCCTTTCCCCATAAGGAATAGGTTCGTGATGTCCCTCAGGAGCCTGCTCCTGTGTTCAGCTGTCCCAGCCGTAAGTAAGAGGTTGCTACCAGCTCTCTTGCATCTCCGTGCTGCATTTGAGTCCATGGACCAGGAAAACAGAGCTGCCTCTCCGTTACCACAGCACAGTGCATGCTGCCATCCTCCCTCCTGCCATCTTCTCTTTTCCAGCCACAACAGCCACACATCTTCCATTCTTTGACGGCAACTCATGTTTCTGGGATCTCTGATTTGCCTTATCCTCTCCTCTGGTGCCCTAATTGGCTTAGAAATACACAGATGCAGGTAAGGCAAACAAGTACCACAAAGAAATACTTTAAACTGACAATGTCAGGAAATGTATTCAAGGAATTAATCCGAGTCAAAGACAAACTGTCATATGAACACTGAAGCTGCAATAAGTCTCCTTGCTTCTTTGTCTGTGCCAG
>NW_009592924.1:28455-67210 GCF_000690535.1 Cariama cristata | reverse complement strand
ACCTCCTTCCCTTCCTGTGAACGGTGCAATCTGACCTGCCGGGTGCTTGGATGGGGAAGCACTTGGGCTTCTGTCCAAATACTCTTTCTTTGGGGAAAATGCAGTTTGGGCAGAATGCAGATTCCTACACATTCAAGCCAGGACTCAGCAAAAGCTCCAGTAAAAACACAGGAGTCCCAAAGTCTCCTGCTGATATTCCAGAGAACCTCCTTTAGGTGAACAGTGTTACCTCCACCCAGTCAACGTTTCTGGTGCTAAGTCTGGCACATCGAGCATCGAGGCAGGGCTCACACCCCATCCAGTCTGGAGCTGACAACTTCATCCCTCCACTTCAGTCTCTGGGTGAGCTGGTTTGGGAGGTGGCTCTGAGCTCACCTGGAGCAAATGGCGAGCAGAGCTCAGCCCAGAGCAGAGTGGGTGACAGCACCAACCCGCCGCTTCAAACTCCACTGAACCGTGGAACATCAAACATCACTGATGCAGTAGGCAGCATTCGCCTCAAAAAGTGGCTTCAACCTCGTGGAAGAAAAATCTATTGAAGGTTATTTAATGCATGAATATGTCTTTGGCCTCAGACATGGCACAGTTTGCTGTGCTGGAGGCTGAGGTAATGTTCATTTGCTACGCACGCTTTCTGGGGTGTCCCAGACTGGCTGTCTCAGGTGGGACTACAGGGACTGCTCCGATCATGTGTGATCACTCTCCTGTTCACATCAGGACTCTTTCATCCAAAAACCCAGGAAAGGCACCATTCATCCCAGTAGCATTTTTTTGCACAGCAGAGGAACCTTTCCACAAGTGTCCAGTGCTTTCTCCCAGTAAGAGGACCCATCACAACTTCTTATCAGGAAAAGCCTCGTTCAGCTCCCAGTTCAGTGTAATCCAGTCCTGGGCATCTCAGTGCATCTCTAATCCCCTCTTACCCCTTTTTTTTCTCCATTACCATCAATAGCAAAATAGTATTTCATTAGTATTATTATGAGAGGCAATTACGTCTAACTCCTTAGAAGAGTTTAATTGCTTGTCACTCCAGCCCATGCTGATGCTGAGATGATACCAAGCTCTCAAAATATTCTTTGTTTTCAGTCTTTAAGTACATCATTGCCTTTAACTCCTAGGACCCTTCAGTGTGGGGATCTTGGTTTTCAAAGGTAGAAATTTGCCAGTTACCTAATTACGTCTTCTCCATCTCTTTTCAATAGTTTATACTGGAAAGACTTACTATGCACCAAGCCATGTTGTTACCATGCCGTGATGTACACAGCACACACACTGGAAAGATAATATAGGAAGATTTATATAAAAATGTAGAATATTGGCAAGTATACATCTCAGAACAGTCTTGTTTGTTTTGAGCAAGTAGAGAACAATCAAAGTTTACTATGAATAATAAGAACCGGAACATGACTGAGATGAGAAACAAATACAAAGACTGGGTTTATTTACAACACATTTAAGAAAACCCCCACATTTCCAGCCGTTCCAGCTGTATGAGAGTTCCTGGCTCCCTTACTGGTATAAGTGTTTGTGAGGTCACACTGGAACTGGATCACTGAGACAATCCAACGTAAGAGAGTAATAATTTTTTTTTTCATTTCAATTCAGGTCTTTTGATAGGTCTACAAATCTCTGCACTGGCGATATGTTAGTGACACGTAAATGGAGGCAGGAATGGGTGCTAAGAGATGAAGTAGGGAGAAGGAAGAAGACTGTAAATAAGCTCTGCCACTGAAGAAAATATTTGTAAAAACAGTTTCTGAAAGAGGTAACCGGTCTTTTCTAACAACTAATTCTGTATACATTTGTTTTTTAAAGTTAAAGACGTCATTGATTAACTGATGCATTCAGTTCTTGCAGGCTCATACTGAAGGGTTTTTTTTCAGGAAGGCAAAGAGTAAATCCCACATTGCATCATCATTCCTGCCTTTGCTGGGACATACAAGCCTCTTTGCCTTCTAAACAATGCATCCTTATGTTCAGGAAAAGGTAAGACCTTCCGAAAAGCCTAAGTTTTCTCTGAGATCTGTTTTCTGGAGATTAAGTTTATATCTGCAATAAAGTAGTAAAATATAGGAGTTTGTTGTTCTCTGGGCACATTTTGGTTTTACTACGTATGAATGACCATGGCCTAACTGTACTCTTTACCGTATGTAATACATTTACAAGTCACTATTTAATATTTTATTAAATGTATATCAGGTTCATAATTCCCAGTAACTGCTGCTTGCATTTTTCCCCGCTTTAAAGTATATCATAAAAGAAAATAGAATTGAAATTAAAACAATACAGAAGTTATAAAACCTCTATAAATATATTCTGTATTTCTATGGCTATTACCTCATTTTACACTTCAGACTTATCTTTGGGTGACAGGAAGCTGAAATCCTGAAATGGTTTAATTGGGCTGAAAATCTTATTTAATAAAGTTCTGTTGAAGAAATATAAGCAAATGGTATTAACTTCCACATGAATCAGACACATGAAGTCCATGGTGAATTTTACTTTGCAAATTACAACCATATGTAAGTACAGAACTGACAGATGGAAGAATAACTGTGACCATTTTTTGCATCTTTTCTGAGGTTGCCCTGAAGAGTCCCTGCACCCTCAAAAAGAACTTTTGCAAAGAAATCTGTATAATTTCCCTTTCCAGACTTGAGTATAATGAACGACAGCCATTGTCTGGACAACATGTGTATTGTCACACCACCCAGGCACATTCTGGGAAAACAGACCTGACGGATGAAAGGCACAGCAAGCTCTAATTTGGAGTTCACAGAACCACACGGAATAGCAGCGATGCAAACCACTGAAAATTTCAGCATTTAAAAAAACCAAACCAACCCACCAAAATCCCCAAATCCTTCACTGGACTAACTTGCTTTTGAAGAGGCTGCCAGCACCAGAGTTTGTGCACAGCATGGGAAAGAGGACCATGACGCAGCTTAAAGGAATTCTTCACATGAGCAATACAAAGCACTGAAGTAGAAGGGGGCCAGGCTGCCAGCCTGAAACAGACGGGATGCTCGCTCCTCCCGGGACAGGCAAAGTCATGCATACTGGTGTGGTGCCAAAGAAGAACCAAAGACAATGGTAGGTAAACAGATGATATATTTCTTTCATTGTGGTAATATAGCTGAGCCAAAAGAATACATTGAAAAGGATTTTGTGGCATACAAATAGAAAGATATGGTTTCAAATATTTTTCTGGAGATATACTCCTTACACTGATCTCTGCCAGAGCTCATTGTCACCTTTTTCTGCCACACTGGGTTTAGGGAGGTCCTTCTGGGGTTCCTTGCCTCTGGTGCAACAACCAAGAACCCCAAAAAAGCTTAGTGTTTTCTGCAAACTCAGCAAAAACTTGATGAGGTAGGCTCAAAATAGAAAACCAAAATGAAGATCCTGGTAGCAGAAGCCCATCAGTCAGCATAGCAAAGGTAAAGAAAGTTCACATGCCATTGGTGTCAATAACACGTCTGCAAAACAAGAGGCTACGAAGAAGATGCAAAATTTATGGGGACTGTTGAATTATGCAGAAACATTTGTCCCTTGTCTCCCAGTCTCCTAGAAACCATTTCTAGGCAGAAGGAGTACAAAGTAGTCTTTGGGTGCATACAGCACAGATGTATGAAGACAAATCGTAACTGGCCAGCTTGTTTGCCTCCTATGATGAAAAGGCTCTGCAGATGATGGGAGAGCAGCGGGTTGTCACTGCCTGTGAGGTTAGCAAGATCTCTTAGCAGGCTTACAAGTGAAGCTGGTGAGACATGGGCTGGAGGGGTGGGTGCGGATGGGCGAAATTCCAGGGTCACAAGGCAACGCTGTGAAGTCTTCAAAACTTAACAAGGAGAAATGCAGCTTTACACCTGGGATGGAATAATCCCATACTACAGGACAGGAGGAGAGAAGGCGAAGGAGGGATTTAATTACTGTCTTCAATTACCTGAAGGGTAGTTTTGGAGAATACAGAGGCAGGCTTTTGTCAGATGTGCACTGTGAAGGGTAAAAAGGCAGCGGACACAAGCTGCAAGGGAAACTTGAACTAAATATAAGGAAAACAATGCTCTGCCATGGGAGTAGTTAAGCAAGTTACCCAGACAGAGACTGTCAAGGGTGAGGATTTGTGTGCCACAATGGCATACACGTTAAGTAAGTTGGATTAAATCCAGGATAAAGTTTTTCCTTGATTTTCAGGAAAATCTCTCAACAGCACGGTTGTTTAGATGGAAGGTTAACCAGGACACAACAGAAGACTAAAATGCTCAACAGATTCTCATGGACCTTCCCAAATTGTCTGGTGGACAGAGCTGGATCTACTAATGCCTCTGTTCCTCTGTACTGTCCTCTGAAAACTCCATCATTTATTCATAATATTTTTTATTGATGTGTATTAATGTTATTGTCTGCAATATCTGGTTAATAGACCACCACGTTCTGCTAAAGCATTCCTTCTTTTTTTCACACCTAAGTAAACATCTGCTTGTTTGAGTCTGTCCTCTGAAGAAATCCCTTGTGCCTACTGTGCTTGAGCCTGCCATGCTCTCAACACTTTTATGGGAGCTGCAGCTTCTATTATTTTCTATCATTTCTGAATCTGGCATTCAAGGCAGGATTGTCAATCCTGGTGCTGAAGAAACAATAACAGTAGAGCGCTGGAGCTGGAGATACAGGCTTCTCTTAGAACTGTTTTTGGAATTTGATGGCCTGTATCTTTTGCAGAGTAAACACATTTAGAAAGCTGTAGCATGAGGGACCTATGCATATTTTTTAATCATAAAATGAGATAGAGATACCAATGCCCATACCATCTTTTGCCATTGTCAATGTTGACTTGAGAGCTATCTCGTCTCCTTGGAGTAGAGAGTCAGCTTCGCTCAGTAAACCTCAAACCTAGGTGTGCAAATAGCATAGGGCTTAAGTTAATAACTGTGTTCACTTTTATTTGCAGATCTCCCTTCTAAGGGAACAAGTAGCCACATTTGCTTCATAGAGAGGGTGGAGAAAGAAGAGCACTGAGTAAGGTAAAAGAACTAAAAATGGTGGGAGGTGGCTCAGCTTTAGCTGCAATTCTTGTTAGTGATAAGTATGTTCTCGATTTAAAGAGCTGCTCCTCTGGTTCCCAGGGAATGAAATAAATGAAAGTGATGATAGGAAGGCAAAAAATACTCTGCTGTGTATAACCACACTCAGGATCATCAGTGATGCTGACTTTAAGGAACAACTGTACACAGGAGGTGAATGATGCCCAGTGGGGGACTCTGGAGAGCCCTGCCAAGAGAAGAACCTGGACACAGAGAGGATGAGTTATTCGCATGTGTATGTATATTTACATACATATACTTGCATATATATATATTTATATGCTATATCATGGGCACTAAAAAAAATCAACCTAAAGGGCAGTTCTGGCAGTCTGAGCACAGCTTAAGATGAACAGTGTGATCCAGGAACCCACACAAGCTGCAGGGATGCGGTCGTATGGTGCGTGGTACTGCACAAGCAAATCATCTTTCCAAGAACAAATAAATGCAAACTGGCCAGGAATACGTACAGGCTGGGAATTAAAAGAGGACTTTAATCCTTAGAGCAGTGAGGATATGAGATTGCCTGAAATGGTTTCAGAAATTGCACAGGACTTCATTTGACAATCGGACAGTTGCTGATGTCTTTGCACTTCTGCACCTCGTACCTGCACCCAGAAAAATCTGCAAATATTTCCTTGAGTCCCAGCGTTCCTTCTGAAAAGACATGCTAAATTCTACCAGGTCTGACACCACTGTCATCTGTTGAAACGTCCTGGGGACTGCCTCTCTGAATGGGAGCTGCGTGTCCTCTCTGCAGGGTCCATGTACACTGGGTTGCAGCTATGGGGCTTTCCACGAGTCAATTGGACCAAGAAGATCTGGAATATGAGGCAAGCAAACCTTAAAACTAAGAATGCGAATACATCTGTTTTTCAGAATTAAAATGTTTTGGAATTTGGGTGAAATGATAATCAGTTTTCTGATAACAAAATAAAAATTTTCCGTTATAACAGATGCTTAAAAAATAAGTTTACTCAAAAGGCAAGTTTTCTGTTTAAAGGTATTTTTGCTGGATAATTGATGGCTAAGCACACTCTGAAACTGTTATTCCACCAAAAAACTAGTGAAGGACATTGGAGGCTTTGACCAAGGACTACCAAAGGAGAGAAATTCTCAGGAGTTGGCTACCCCTCAGGGAATGACAGCGTTAGCTAGAAAAATCCTATAATTTTTGCAGCGTATTTTGAATACAAAGTAGTTCACTAGCTTTTGTGGATGATGCTTGTGGTTACAGATATATATGCTTCCCACTCTATTATTTCTCCATCACAACTGAAAAATTAGAATGTATTTTCACTGCTGAAAGTGGAGAATATATCTCATGCAAAGTCAAGCACCAAATATGAAAAAAAAGAAACATCCCAAAAATACCTAGGCTAGAAACAAATCAGAAAAGAGGTTTTGTTTTTCTTTTTTGTTTTTTTTTTTTTTTTTTTTTTTGCCATGCATTAGGTGTGAATTGTGAGTGTCATTTAATTGCAGCACTGTGTATGAGTTTAGGAAATGCTGTGCAGAGCATTATCAATTCCACAGGAAACAGATGGAAATAGGCTGCGAAAAAATACTGTGCAGAGCAGACAAATGGCCTACAAAGTGTGAAAAAAAAACCCTTAGAAATAGCACATTTGTACATTCTTCATATTGTTTGATTTATTTACTCCTCAGTTTATATACTAGAATGCTAGATATGGCTATTAGAGCTGTTGATGGTTCCTGACAAGATTGAAATAATTGACTGATATCAGACTTAGTGCTGAAGGAAGCAACAGTTTGGGCGTACTGCAAAGTTGGTAGTAACCAGGATTATATAGCTCTTCTTTATGAGTTTTTACCTCTTTAATTTCAGTATTATATTTTTGTGTCTGAAGTGCTGACCCAGACCTAGAACTTACCTATTCATTAATACTTCTTTTCCCTGGTACCATGTAGCTGTTCAGCTAATCTCAGTGCAGAAAACCTTGCTCTGTTGATGCATACTCATCAGAAAAAGATATAGCCCTCACTCAAAGAATCAAAAATCAGATAAAACAAAACCAAGTGGTACAGGGCAGCAGGAGAGGAGGACTGGAGAGCACTAAAAGAGTGATCTCAGCACAACAACAGATAAAATTGTCAAAATCTCTTGCAAAGACAGAAATAAGGAGGACAGAAAGTTATACACAGAAGTTGGTGTCAGGAGCAGTACTGGAGCAGGTGGGGTGGAAGTGACAGTGCATAAATGTTCTGAAAATTTCTTTTGGGTTTAATGGAGCTTGGCACCACCAGCCAGTGGGAGAGGTGTCTGGTACTGAAGACTTGACCCAAGCAGTTGAACTATCTTACTGCTCTCAAAACACATTATTAAAAAAAACCCTTCTGTTGTGCAGTGTGCCATGATCCAGTTATTGTACTTAATCATCCATAGTTGCTGAGGTCATCAAACAGCCCCAGATAGGTTTGCAGAAAGAAGGACAGTAAGGTGTGTTATGCACCCTGCTGTCCTGGCAGCCTTCTTCCACACCAAAATGACATCTGCCATTGGGGAAACATTAAGACTAGAAGATAAAACTGAAATTCCTTACATTAAAGCCACTTAAACTGTGGTGCTGCAGGGAGAGATCTGCTGTTCCTTACCCACCTTAGCTCAGTATTTTGTCTCCCTGATTTCAATAGCCTTTGGGAGGGGGAGAAGACCACAGAGTAACCTCTACAGTCATGGTGGCTGTGTCCAGAGCCTACCATGGGCACCACAGGGTGCGTGGTCCCTGGGGCCATGGCCATGCCGCAGCATGAATCCCTCCTTGGGTTTTATTGTGGCTTCACAGCCTTTTCTGCCTGGGCATCTAGTGCCAAGAGCTGTCAGAGGAGCTGATGGCAGGTACAAAGTGACGGTGTGATAGTCTTAGTGAGGTCTTTGGTTACACCTCTTCCAAAGGGCATGGGTCCTATACAATATCTCCAGGTCTGGCTGTAGTACAAAACAGTTGGGCCAAGAACCTTTTGCCTTGCGCAAACTTTACAGCAGTTGTAACTCCAGGATTTAGTGAAAAATTTTTATCTTTACTCCAAGCCTCTTTCCGATCAAGGTAGAGAGGAAACAAACTGCCCAAATTGCAGCAGACAAAGGCAGGGACTGGGAAAATGAAGAACTGCCCACTGTAGGAGAAGATCAGGTTCAAGACCACCTAAGGAACCTGAAGGTGCACAAGTCCATGGGACCTGATGAGATGCATCCGTGGGTGCCGAGGGAACTGGCAGATTAAGTGGCTAAGCCACTATCCATCATATTTGAGAAGTTGTGGCAGTCCAGGGAAGTTCCCACTGACTGGAAAAGGGGAAACATAACCCCCATTTTTAAAAAGGAAAAAAGGAGCACCTGGGAACTACAGGTCAGTCAGTCTCACCTCTGTGCCTGGCAAGATCATGGAGTAGATCCTCCTGGGAACTATGCATAGGAAAAGATTGACTGCTTTCCCAGGTAACAAAAAGAAATATACCACTACATGCCTAATTGCACTAATCCACCGGTTACCACTAGTGCAAGTGCTTATGCGTGAAAAACGTGATCAGACCAGGCACAGCTTTGGCTGCATCCTGGCTACAGAACAGCACCTAGAGTTACCCCTTGCTAGGACAGATGACATCTCCCCAGGTGAGAAGCCACTGAGGAGGAGCAGTTGCTTTCCAGTAGCATGCTCATGCGAGGCACCGGTCATACTGGCTGAGGAGCACTGCCTCCAGGCAGCAGAGTGTGGAAAAGCCTGTGGGTTGCTCATACTTGCTCAGAAGCCTACACCAGATTGCAAGGGCTCCAGGCACCGCGAGACCATAAAGGAAGCATATGGCCAGTTTTTTATCTGTTTCACAGTCCTGCTCCTGATATAGCCCAGCACATGTGCACAAGAAAAAAAAAGAAATTGCATGAAAAACACTTTTTCTTTACAGGAAAATGTGTCTAAGCAGAGAAAGTACTTAAAAATATGTTCTTACAGCACTGTTACTGATAGTGATAAGCATGATAGATCATTATGGATTGTAAATGCTGACAAACATAAGCTCCAAATAACTCTTCAATGCAGTAATAGTGACAGTAGAGTCAATAGTATCAACCCTCTCCTAGTGATGCCCTTCTGCAGTATGCTGAGACAAATCCCTGACCAGTGTGTTTCTCTTCCAGCCTGCCTGATGCCGCCGGCCAGGCTGGACTGCAGGGTTAGCTGGACTCCAGCCTGGGTCCACACTTGGCCAAGGAAAGACACTTGTTCCTTCTCAGCTGAGAAGGGAAAAAAAGGTAAAGCACAGAATTGCTTTCACTGAAGCACAAGTCTATCAACGGGATGCTGAGAGAAATATGTCGCTTCAGCCTGAAAAAGAGACGGTAAAAGGAGATCTTAGAGAAGGTGGAGACAGACTCTTTTTGAAGCAGCATGGTGACAGGACAAGAGGCTTTAGGCACAAGCTAGACCATAGGAAGCTCCTATTAGATGTAAGGAAAGATTTTTTTAAAAATGAGTAGTCAAATGCTAACAAGACTTCAAAAAATTTAAAAAAAAAAAAAAAGAAAACGTGGAAACTCTGTCCTTGGAGACAGTCAAAACCTGACTGGACAAGGCCCTAAGCAACCTGCTCTGACGTCCCTGCTTTGAGAAGCAGGTTGGAACTGAGACCTCCAGCAGGTCCTTCCCATCCACATTATTCTGCGACTCTGATTCTGCTGTGGTCTCAGAACCGAAGAACAACTTTGGTTAGAAGATATCTCTGGAGATCTCTGACTCACACCCTGGCATCTCCAAGGATGAAGATCTCACATACTTGGCTTCCAAGGCTGGACAACCAGAAGTCACCAGGAAAGTGGAAGTGACTTCAGCTTGGGTCAGCTGAGGCTTCTCCTGTGTCTTTCAGCTAGTTAGCAAAGACTCTGCTCTCCTGAAACTAATGAAAATTTGTTCTTAGCCTCTAAGTTCACCTGAGAGACAGCCCCCAGCCCCAGCACAATTACTGTAGTTATATTCAGTTTTGTTATTAAAAGATTGTCTCCTCAAAATGTTGAGGACTGACCTAGGTTTCTGAATGGCTTGACGGTAAATCCTTCCTCCTCTATAGTTAAGATGCCCTTCTTGCTGACACAGTGCCTCTCCCCGTGGGAGAAGGAAGCTG
The DNA here is from genome assembly GCF_000690535.1 of Cariama cristata. NCBI lineage: Eukaryota > Metazoa > Chordata > Aves > Cariamiformes > Cariamidae > Cariama > Cariama cristata. The sequence continues at coordinate 56,987 of NW_009592924.1, read as the reverse complement.
CTCCTTGGGGAACAGTCCCTCTCCCATCCAGGGGAAACAGATGTGTGTTCAGCCCCAATTTGTTCCCTTTGCTTTCCCCTGGTCCTGCAGCTAGGTCCATTTTTCTCTTTTTCCTCCATCTTTCTCTCCTGGATGATTAAGTTCACCAGAAGGAAAAATTTCTCTTGTCCTGAGCTGGACAGGCTCTGCTTATTTTTTCAGTAATTACAAAAAGATTACTTGTATAACACTAAAACAGTGTCATTGCGAAGTATCGAGTTAATAAGAGATTGATGGACAGTGAAACAAACTGCTACTGGGGTCTGCTCTAAAGCTGAAGGGATTTAATTACTTTCTCCAGTCAATACAATTAAAACGGTTCCAAATACTGGACTTTATTATTGCAGGGCAAATTTGGGGAGTGAGGTCTCTGCTGCTTTATCCAACATGGTTTTGAATTCCCTCCCAAAGCATTTTAGGCATCCTCTCTACCGTCTCCATGAGCATCGTTCATCACTCCTCTCGTCTCACAGCCTGCCCAGGGAAGGACAGGGCTACTAGGAGAGGGGACCAGGCACATCAGAGAGATCAGAGGGTCCACACACCCACTGACGCCCATCCGAAATCCTGCTCTGATCACCTCCCTGGAAGAGATTGCATCTTGTGGTCCCAGAAAGCAACTAGTAGGTTTAACACTTCTCCAGCATCCACACTGCCACAAATTAATTCATTTAATTTGTATTCAGAGTCGTTCTCAGGAAACACAAAGCCAGTTGTTTTACTTTGATTCTGTTGCCTCAGTAGCAATTTTGACACTAAAACTACATGATGATTAGTGTTTTCTATACAGTGTATAGGTGGTGTAATGTGGTCTCTTGATGCAGCACCACGCAACAAAAAATAAGCTGGAAGAAAGGAGAGGAAGCAAAACTATTAAAACACCTCAAATGGATGAGTGGGAAGGATTAATCCTTCTGCTTAGAACCAGATTGATTTCTTAGTTTTATTATTATAAACACGAAGTAGCTATTCACTCCATAAAACTCTGCCTGTTAAGTAACTTTGGGAAAAAACGTACTCCATCTACACTGAAGAGGGATTTTAGTTCCTACAAAATAATGTTGTTTTTCTGTTGAGCAACAAAGTGAATATTTTAATGGAGAAGAATGGATGAACAGAAGATTATTTATTTCCAGTCTTATTAATGTAGTTAAACCAACTTTTCATTCAAAACCAATATTCATCTTTAGTACAGTATTTCATGTATATAGTGACACCATCATGGTTTATGAGTGTTTAATAAACCTTTCAAGTCTCACAATGCTCAACTGACCTGTTGGGCTTCGAATACGTCCAAGGCTGGAGACTCCACAACAGCTCTGGGTAACCTGCTCCAGTGTTTGACCACCCTCACAGTAAAAGAGTCTATCATTTTTAAATACAATTTCCTGCATTTCAGTGTGTGCCCACTGCCTCTCGTCCTGTCACTGGGCACCACTGAGAAGAACCTGTCTCCATCTTCTTCACACCCTGCCACTAGGTATTTTTACACATGGGTAAAACCCCCTGAGCCTTCTTTTCTCCAGGCTGAGCAGTCCCAGCTCTCTCAGCCTCTCTCCATATCAGAGATGCTCCAGTCCCTTCACCATCTTTGTAGCCCTGAGCTAGATCCTCTCCAGTAAGCCCATGTCTCTCCTGTACTGGGGTGCCCAGCACTGGATCCAACACCCCAGCTGTGTCTCTCCAGCACTAAGCAGAGGAGCAGGGTCCTTTCCCTTGATCTGCTGGCCACACTCTGTCCGATGCAGGCCAGGAGGCTGGTGGCCATCTTTGCCATCATATCATCTAAAATACTTTGGTCTCATTATCTACATAGCATCCAACACTCTCTTTCAGTTCACTGCTCTTCAACGTCATGATATTGCATAGGTAATCTCTCTGTACTGTTATTCTTTACGGAGAGGATTTTATGTTTGGCATCCAGATGCCTTCTATGTGCACGTTCCTGCCTGTAAATTCTGGAAATTAACATTGTGTATAATAATACACTGCTCAATAGGCATGTGACCTTTGCTATAAAAGTGCACTTCGATTACATAGCTTTTCCAACTGCTCTGTGTTTACACACCACATCCTGCTAACCTTTGGGGACCGGACAGAGTGGCTGCTCAAACAAAATACAGAATACTGAAAAGGTCATGAGTGAACTGTGGTCAAATACTACCCTTGTCTGAATACATTAAATAAGCACTCTTAGTTAGAAGAGTTCATTCTCACGGCAGAGTGAAACAGTGAGGAACTGCAGACACATTCACATGGCAAAGCCTGTGTGTGAGGAGTGAGAAATGGCAAATTCGCTTCTGCTCATCTCATCTTCAGGAATGCAGTCCCATCAAACTCTAAGATCAATGTAGGGCAACATGCACCCAGTGACAGCTGAGAGAGGAATTAATATAACAGTAATAAAACCCAGACCTATGTGCAGCTAACTGTATGCGATTACATTTCATGGGAAAGCTCTTTGCGTTGAATCTTCCCCTGAATAGCAGCTATACGCAGGATGCATCTTTTAACTACCTGAACGTGAGCTCAATAGAGGGGAATTTAAGCTGTTCAGAAGTCCTCCATCAATCTGCAGGTGATAAGGTGTGCTCCCAAATTATGCTTCCATACTGGGAGGCTGCTCCTCAACCTACCAGAAAACACCGTCACAGCCAGAGACATTGCATGGCATGGTTTACAGCCACTGAAGAAAGCTTCAGTTGCGGCTTTGTGGTACTACATTACTCACAAGTCTGTTTTCTTTATGCCTTGCATTTTACAAAGGAGCCTCAAACAACTGAATAATTCTTCTTGTAACCTGTCTCTAGGAATATTTATTGTTCTAAAATGTTTCAGTCTGTTCCACGGCTCCCTAGACTGGGATGCTGGGCACATTTTAGCATTGCATTACAGAGCGGTCAACCTCTATCCTTGGAGACAGTCAAAAGACACCTGGACACAGTCCTGGGCAACTGGATCTGGGTGGCCCTACTTACAGAATCATAGAATCGTTATGGTTGGAAGAGACCTCAAAGATCATCAAGTCCAATCATCTACTCAACACCACCATGACCACTAAACCCACTAAGCCATGTCTCGAAGCGCCACATCTAAACGTTTTTTGAACATCTCCAGGGATGGTGAGTCCACCACCTCCCTGGGGAGCCCGTTCCACTGCTTAATGACTCTCACAGTGAAGAAGTTCTTCCTTATATCCAATCTAAACTTCCCCTGGTGCAACTTGAGGCTGTTTCCTCTTGTCCTATCACTCGTTACTTGGGAAAAGATACCAACCCCCACCTGGCTACAACCTCAAAGGGAACTGAACATGGGGTGCACCTAACATGTTCTTACAGCTAATCATGCCAGCCTCAAGGAAGGAGAAAAGAATGACAACAAATGGACCCCATGAGAAAAAACAAGAATCTCCAGTACACAATATTTTGAAAAATTAAATGACAATATCTATTATATACTAGAGGGAGAAAAATCTCCTTAGAGAGCAAGGTGAGATTATCAGCCTAATGTTACTGGCACTTTGCACATGAAGAACCTTTGAGGTTCAGAGTCGTGGTTGCTCTCTCTGCAGGCAACCATGGGAACCAGCAAGGTGGCTGAAAGTGTGTAATTAATGCAATTAATCTGTGGGTCTGCAAATTCTGTTTGAATAGAGCTAGCTGAAAAATGGGATTTTTTCCCCTACAGCCAAGTTCTCTCCTACAGGAAAGATATATATTATTTCTTTCCTTGACAAAAGCACCAGCCCACATTATGCAAGCAGAAATGGTAACAGCTCCTGCTTTCTCTTTCACCCTTCTTACTGAAGATTTCTTTCAGTTTTAACAGTAATTAAAAATTACAGGCTTGTTTTCTCATATTTAAAAAAAATAATACATAAACAATATCCACTTTTCCCCATCCTTTTCAACTGAAAATAATAGAAATGGGAACCTGAATGTTCCCCCACCAAATTTCGCCTTTATTTTTCAAAAAATGAGAAAAAGTAATGAAAAACAAAAACTCATAAATCACAACTTTTCCATTAAAAATACTTTGACAGATCTACTCATCACCTCTGAGTTCTTCAGAACTGGAGGTAAAGGTGGATATTCAGGCTACATTTTATTACTTCAGCCTCTATTGGCCTTTTTCAATATATCTTGTTCTTTTTTCATCTCTCTTCCACAAAAGGATGGTTTGCCTTTGTACCTTTAATACAGTTTCTTTCAGTAACTGCCAGCCTGCCTGTACTGTTTTTCCTCCTTGCATTTGTTCCCAAGGCTTTATACCCTCCTGCTCCCCGAACCTGCTGAAACCAGAGGATTTTTTTTTTTTTACTTTGTTTAAGCCTGTCATCTCTGTTCTGGCACTCTCATTACACCCCTTCCTTAGAATATTAGACTCCACCACTTGATATAAGTGTGTCTCTCCCTTGCCCGCAATACCTTCCACCTTTCAGATCTTCACCTAGCCCTGCTGCAGCGGCCAGGCATGGAGCTACAGATGCCCGTGCTCCCATTAAACCTTCCTCCTCCTGAATGAAAAACATTATCTCCGGCATTTCTCAAGAACGCGATGAACTGAAGTCCTGCTGTTTTCTATTTACAGGTGCAGTTGGGTGTTACCCACAGGTTACATGAATGTTCTTATTAATTGTTCAGCAAATGAAAAAGCAACTCCTTTCCCAGTACCAGAGACCCTACATGAACACATTTGTATTCTTTCCTCTTTTCTTCATCCTCAAACATTCAACAATTTCCCGTGCCAGCACTTTCCAGACCAGCGGAACAAAGAGACACTCATGCTCCTTTTCTTCCAAGTCTACACAGTGACCGATTATAACCCTTTGCATCCAAAATGATCTCCGGCAGCTCCATCTGAAGTGCCCCTGAGGCTGACCAAGCCCCTCTCTGGCTGGGTAATGAGACCCTCTTCATCTTCCCCGCCTGCTCCCAGCAGATGCTGTGCAGAGCTCCTTGCAGTTGATAGTCTGTGCTCCTCCTTCCTTTTTCTCTCTCCGATGAATATAACAATTTCCCTTTCTCAGTCTAGACTGAAATTCATCAGAAGAGCCAGTCAGTGAAAAGAGCCCAAACCCTTCACCTAAGGTGATTTTTCGATTACAATTATCCATGCAAACAGGATCTGTAGCAAGAGTTACCACTGAGCCTTTATCTTGCTTTTACTTTTTGACTTGTCTCACCATGATTTCAGATGTCTGGTGGTAGGTAGGCAATTCTGCCTCTCATCAGGCTTATTAGTGTTATTGTTTGATAGTCTTGTGATTTCTGGTTTCTTGAAGACTGAGACTAGTTCTCCATTAAAGCCTCTTTCCCAGACCAGATATTTCATGTGCCACACAACAGAGCATTCCGATAGCAGCGTTTCTGCTGGCATCCTTACTCGTACTTCTCTGGGAATGACAACAACACACTCTGATTGTGTGTTAGCTCTGGTGCTGCCCGTGCCTGCCCGGCCTTGGCCAAGCTGTGCCAGAAACCCCTCCTTTCCCTCCTGCACCCTGGGGAGGGCAGTTCACTGCCTCCATCAGTTTTACCCACAGAGGTACCCAGTACAAGGTTTAGTCTATCAACAGAGTTTAAACCTCCCTTCCCATCCCCCAAATGGCCATGGATTAGAGGGGGCTATTCAGGTGGGTTTAGAACTTTTTTCAATCAGAATTTTTTATATTCAGTGTTTCAGATATGTATTTTCCCTCATTTCAGATCAGTTATATATCTTTGAAGTCTGTTTTCTTTGCAGACATGCTTAAATGTACCCAAGAGGTATATGTAGACCTACATTACATTTATGTTCGTATGGGTACAGATTAATTTTCTGCGTAACGAATGCACATATATATGGATATTGTGTGTGTATATAACATTCTTGATTAAAATATTTGTGCAACAGAATTCTGTATAATTATTTTTTAAATGACAGTTGACACAGAACTAGAGATCAGTGATCCTCTCAAACATCTCCTTTTTATCCTGGTTTAGTTGCAGGAAGGTAACCTAGGGTAAAATCCTTTTAAAGCTCCTCTCAACAGTGCAAGATGAGATTAACTTGTTGGATGCAGTTCCAGTATACCAACCTATACACACCAATCATAGAATACACGGGAAGCAAACATAAGCAGTAAAACAGGATAAAGGAGGAATTGGGCTGCTATATATTGATTTCTTCTTTAAGACAGATTTTTAGATGTTTAAATTCTGGGGTTTTGTTTTGGTTTGGTTTTTGTAGGTTTTTTTGTTTGTTTGGGGTTTTTTGGGGGTTTTTTTTGTTTGGTTTTTTGTTTTTTTTTTTTTTTTTTTTACACAGTTATTTTGACTTCTTTGTGCCAAATTGGAGTATGACATTTTTTGTCTAAGGTTTTTTGTGCTTTTAGTTTAACAGAGTCTCAAAGCATTGTAATAAATACCCAGTGTAGTCTTGCTTAGGTACCATAGTCAGATGATTTCATTGTTAAATTTCAAAGAAAACACAGGTAACAGCTGAAAGAAATACCCAGCTTTCCTTAATGTAAAAGCCATCAATCCTACTCTCTGTAAGGAAATTTTTCTCAGTTTGATGACAGAAATCGGTGTAATAAAGCACTATTATGCCACAGTGTGACTTCAGTTAAGCCAGAAAAGGCACAGCATCATCCTGCAGGAACACTAAATGCCCTTAACTCAGTGGCACCTCTGGGAGTTCAGGCAGATCGCCCTGTTCGAGGGGACTTAATTGGGTACTGCTCCCAGTGCGGGAAGGTAAATCAACCTGGCACAATACATCTTACTGTATTTCAGAAAGGGAGGTGGCAGCTGGGAGATTTGCTTTTTCAGCTTGAACCATGTCAGCTATTTTCTCCTTTTCTAACCTTACTAGGGACTGTTGCTTCTGAAGATTGTCCATTTTGAAAATGGCATACCACTGATGTTTGTTGATTCTGTTAAGTTATGATGGAAGTGAAGCTTGGGTGGAGGCTCCATTTCTGACAATACTAATCAGCTTACACTGTCTAGACTTGCTTGCAAACAAACTAGGTCTGTTAAAATGAGCTTCGGCAGATATACACTGACAGAAATAAATCAGATCACCAAGCTGTCAAGGAGCAATCACCACCCCAAAGCACAGAAAATTTAGTAGAAGACAAGATGGGTACATTTTTCTTAGACTTCACACACTAAGGAAGCCTTGTGAAAATCAGAGAATCAAATAACTCATGGCAAAAAAAATACAATGGACACGCATACTCAAAATCCCATAGATCAGAGCACATTAGCTACTGGTAACAAAGGTAATGAGAAATACAATATCAAGCAAGATGATCCCCAATAGTGTTGGTTCAGAATCCAATGGAAGAAGGAATCTTCCAGCAGAAGGTAACTGGTAAATGAATCAGTAACAACAAAAACTGATTGGGCAGCCAGTACAACTAATAGAACAAAGAAATGGTCACGTCTCTGCCCCTTTTCAAAAAAGAGAGAATAATGGACAAGAACTAAAAAACTGTGGAGAAATCTCAGAATTATTAGTGATTATAGTTAATAATCACTAATTTCTGCTTCGCACCAGTAGGGATGCAAAGTAGTAGAAGGTAAGGAAAGAGTCAATGTTATACAGATCTTCAGCAAGAGAAACAACCAGGAGGTAAAAAAATCAGCTAAATTAGTTTTACTTCACAGAAAAACTGTGAAGGAAGTCAGCATGATAAACTAGAAACAGCTTGGTTTTAATGAATCCCATCAAACCAGTCTACTTTTTGCTCCATAAGACAGTAACGATCTCATGATTTCTAATGAAGAGCCAGCTGATACAGTTTCAAAAGCCTTACAACAGTCAAAAGAGCTCACACAGTATTCTCCTAGGCAAATGAGAAAAGCATAGTCTAAAATATTCCATTTTTTAGAGGTATAAAGTATACTTTATTTTATAAAACAATATTAATCTATGACAGATGCAAGCCTGCTCAGAAATTATACTTGTAGAAAGGTTATTAATATTTATTAGTAAGAAGAAGGGATACATCTGCACAGGTTGGCCAAACCAAGTATTTTAACAGTCTGGATGACATCTCCTAAAGATCACTGCATCAACATGAGATGGACTGCAAATATTCCAGAGAACAGCCCAAGTTAGGAACAGCTTTGCCATAGTAGGTGAACTGGAAATGTAGGAAGCCACCAGCTGATAAATGCTGCAAGTATGATATGTAGGCAGGAGCAATTTACATTTATATACGATGCAGGAAAGGACATGGGGTTTAACTGAAACAAACTGAATCAACAACGTGCAGCTGTGAAAAATGGTCTCTGAAGAGGAACGTTACCTGTGAGATGCATGAAGTAAAACCTCCACTCTAGTCAGCGTTGGGAAGGTATCGGCTGGCATGTTGTGACCAGTTTTTGGTGCTGCACTTCAAGGAAGAGGTGGATCAAACACAGTCTGTGAGAGAACACAAAAGCGTTCTCAAAAAAAAAAAATCTGGAAAATCTTACCTTCAAGGAGAGATTTGGAATGATGAGCGTAGAGAAGTTTCAAAGGGACATGGTTAATAATTTTCAACTGCATAAAAGGCTGTTAAGAAACATTAAATAATCAGTTTTCTACATTCAGTAGTGCAAGCTCAAGCACTGCAAAGGTAAACTCAAGGCAAGAAACATTCAGATAAAGTTTCTAATGCTGAGGATGAAGCAGCGCTGGAGTAGGTTGCCTAAGGAGCTCTGCAGAGTGTTCTTTTCTGGGGCCAAGAACAAGCTCTGCCCCAGCAGCAATACAACTAGAGCTGATCCTGGCCCGGGGTGTCCTACGTGCCTCCTGTGTCTTTAGTATTGCATATTAAAGTGCCGAATGGATTGAAATGCTTCCTGACAGTTCAGGCTTAGAGTGAACAGTGGGTTTGCTCTCTCAGTATAACCGATTACAGCAGTTAAAGCAGCCACCACGGAAGGCTCTCCTTTGCAAAGTTAATGTTCAGACTTACCATTTTCAGTTTTCTATCAGTGAAGTATAGAAAACTCTTCAAAGACTGACACACTATTGTCTTCTAGAGTAAAGCAGACATGAATAGCTTATCAACCTGATCCCTGCAAGTTTACCTTAACCATAATCAGACAGTACCTTGTCTGTACTGACCAGGGCCAGCTGCTCACGAAGGCCAGGACGCTGATGGTCAAGGGTGGCCCAGGGCAGGTAGTCTCTCACCAACCCAGATGCACCCCACAGGGCCCAACCATGGCTGGTGAGAGGGTCCATCAACAGCCCCAGGCATGGCAAGGAGCAAAATGGGTCCAGCCAGGAGCAAAAGAACATGGAGCTGGAGAGAAGGCTGTGACATGGATCCAAAACCCACCCATGAGGCAGAAACACCCAGAGCACAGCTCAGGAAAGGTCTAGATGCCCAGATCTAGGCCTAAATGGAGCTCCCAGCCCAGGGGCAGAGGGTGTGGGTGGCCAGGTGAGGCTCATGGGGGCAATCAAGGACTATGGGTGCACTCAAAGCCCTGACTCAGAGGAGCAGGGCTGAACTCTGAGCTGCTGGGTGCAAGGATTTTTTGTAACATGCACTTGGAGGATTTGGGTCCTCTAGACATCACTGCAATGGCACAGAGCTGCACTCCTGTTTATTTCGTGAAGAAGTCGAACTTCTGTAGCTTTGATGGTGACAGCTAAAGCAAAAATGGATTTGCTGTGGTGATTTCCAGGGTTTCTAATGCTCATCTCACAGTGGTGGACTCACAACTGCCCTGGGGTGGCACGATTTCTGCGGTCGCAGAATGATCGGGGTTGAAAGGGCACCCTGGAGATCACCCAGTCCAAGCCCCCTGCCAAAGCAGGGTCACCTACAGCAGTTGCACAGGATCGCATCCAGGTGAGTTTTGAATATCTCCAGAGAATGAGACTTCTGTTGATGCACAGGAGTTTATTAAAATCCTTGATCTTTAGAGCACATTTCTGGTGTGGGATTAACAAGATCTCCAGTATCCATAGGAAAACATAGCTGGCAATGTCCTGAAACTGAATCTCTTTAAACTGCTAAGCCCTTTGCTATGGTATTCACGCACTGGCTCCGTGGAGTTTGAAGCACAGAGGAGAAGATCAAATCTAAGCCACTGATTCATGGAGAGATAGCTAAGGCGAAGCCACGACGTTGGTTACACTATTAGACCTACCTATGCGGCAATGTACTGACAGCCTGAAATCTGTAGTTTATTTAATGTTTGGCATTTTAAGAAATTCTATGAATAGCTCGTTAGTCTCTTCAGTTCAGCAGATAGTGGGTTTGGATGTCTGTTGGTATGCATAAAGGAAGGCAGCGCAATGAAAAATATTTTTTCTGATGGGCAAATAATCTTGGAGATATAGGAAGGAACTAGTTTATTTTGCTATGATATCTATACCAGACAACACATGAAGAATAAGCTTGCACATCTATTTGTGTGCATCCATAGAAGCAGATGGAGATACCTGCATTGGTACTGGGAGCTACCAGACTGAGACAGGACTTTGCCGATGGGAGACTATATGTGTTGAGAGTGTGATTAAAGACTGAATCTGGAAACAGAAAATTATTTTCTGCCTGACCTTCTCTGCCAACAACTTTGTCTTCCTGGAGTAAAAGTATAAATGCTGCCTCCATGGCTGTGCTTAATTTAGATGGTGATATAGTCTGTGGTGTCAAGATTTTTATCTTAAAATACTGTGGATATATTAAGTAATTAGGTCATGACATGACGGGGTGGGGGGGGGGAAACACAAATCAAGTTTTTTTCAGTGAGTTGTCTGAAGAATGCTAGCTCACAGTTTGTGAAGTTGAATATCAGTAAGTCTTTGTGAGACTGGGACTTCAAACCACACAATACAGCCTGGTTGCAAGGTCGAAGGAGTTTGAATTGCCCAATGCACTGAGCTGTTGGAGAAGGATCACTGAAATCTACTGATGTGAGTTACAGTATTCTCTCTTGGGGAAGTCCATTTATTATCTATAACCGAACAAAACCAACGTAGCGTGTGGCATGTGGCCATATTTTCACATTTCATAGAATAAACTGGGATATTGCTGGAGAGAAGCAAAATTCTAAGTCCAGCAGTTGTTGCAGTGCCATGTTGACCGTGCTGGGCTGGCCACCTTAAAGGCACATCTTGTGCAGGAATACATTCTGACAGGATTTGTCCCTTTACATTTTTTAAATTTATTTTAATCAAAATGAAAATTCATTCAATGGCATTTCCCTTCATCATTATCTAAATTTTTTAAACTTTAGCATCTCAGATTATGTACCTGAGTGAAGGAACTTCACTTCAAGCTCTGGATGAATTGCATCTTTGTAAATCAAGGAACTCAAATTTAAAGATATTTAAGATAAGATTTCTTCTTTATGAGCGGAAGCACCACTCCTGAGAGGAACCTCCATGCCCAGTCCTTTACAGGAGACAGCAATCACTGTCTGCATCTTCGTACAGAAGCAAAAGGGCCTGGTGGGTCCCATAATACAGCTGGTGACATTTCTGTAACAACACACTGTGGCTGGGGCATGGGGGCTCTTCTACAAGAACAGACAGTTGTGAACCTGTCAAGGCAATTTTCAATGATGGAGAATTTATCCTATTGCAGATTATACAGTTCCTGTTGTTAATTGTCCTCATCATTGGAAATGCGCTAAATGGAATTGTGCCTCATCTCGAGACAGACCTTTTTCTGCTTGCAGCCTCCACACCTTGCATTGTACTGATTGTTTAAATACTTATTTGCAAAATTGCCTCCTATCACTAATCTTCCTCTGACTATGCGTACCTAGACTTAGATCTGAGTCCTTTCCTTTCCTCCTCTGTGTTAGGTTAATAACCTTGTAGAGTTTTCTAAAACTGTGTCATAGTTATGATTGTCTTTCCAAATCCTTTTTCTGTTTTCCGCCATTATTATTGGAGACAAGACACATTTTTCACGGCACTTCGGTAACCATCTCAGACAGACAGTCCCCATAAATTGGTAAAACCAGTTTTTTGCTTTTACTTAATATATTTTTTTTTCCAACATTCTTTTTTTTTTTTTTTCTTCCTATGCACAGAGTCACTTTAAGCCACTGTTTTCCAAAAGACAGAGTGGAAAACGAAGCTGTTCCCTACATGCGAGGCTCTCAGATTCATGGCTTTCCACTCAGCTGAATTAAAAAGAATACTTTCATAGAGTTTGAATGCCACATTCTGTGTAATTTTTAATTGAACAGTGCCCTATGTAAAGATTATTTTCAGAAAAAAGTTAGCAATGCAATTAAGTATATTGAAATAAAAATTCTGTACCAGGCCCTGAGGTCCTTTAATTTATTAATGTAACACTGCTCAACCACTGTATATGGTTGAACAGCACTTTGTTGAAACAATTACTTTTCAATAATGGGCAAATTCTGGCCTTGCATGAGCTTCTACATCATTGAGTGTCTACATGGTAGGCACTCGTCCCAAGGCTGAGCTTGGCCCTGAGTATATGGGACAAACAAAAACCAAATATGCCTTCCTAAGCATGAGGAAAGATCTCAAAAGAAATCAAAGTCTTCTTCATTTGGCAGAATCACTTTAGTGAAGGGCTTTTTATTAGCAAGATGAATTTGCCCTTTTTTCTCTTCTTGTTTTAAAACAAAATGCTTGGCAGAATTACCAAAACCCTTTGTTACACATCGTTTAATTCATTTACTTTCTTAAATTAAAGGGTGTAGCTGGAACAAATCAGGTGACATGTAAAGCTTTCATTTTAGTAGAGTCCTGCCAAAATGCTATTGTTAAAAATAAGAAAGCTTTCCAGGTGGACGCTACAGGAACGGATATTTCTGTGCATAGAGACAATAACATAGTCCATAAGGCAGCTTTTTTCCTTTGCCAACCATTGCGGTAAACATTTTCTGATCAGTGAACAAGCCTATATGAGTATCTCTATTGTCGTAACAATGATCCTTGGTGGGTGATTCTGTAGAAAGTTTATTATCAAGTTCCTGCCTACATTAACGTTCATGACAGTTATTGAGGTTTCTGTAAGTATCTCCTGTGTCCTGGGATACATCCCCTGTGCACAATTTCCATTTGGATTTTTTGTGATACCAAGTTGAGAAAGAAAATGCGTGAAATGATAGCTTACATTAATTGCGTGAAGAGTGTACGCAAATCACTCAGTAGCATCTTTTGTTTTTCAGGCATTGAAAATGGCTGAATGGGAGGTTATTACTTTTTTTTTTTTATTAAATCAATGCACATTTAGAAACACTGCTTGTCATTTGAATATTTGTATGGAATTAGTAGAAAGTGCTCCAGCAAAATTCGTAAATGCTGCATTGGGTCTATTTGCAACTCCAGTATTCACGTTTCATTAAGAAAACTCATCATACGCCCTTATGAGCTACACATATCACCTCTGGAGAACGCATATTCCAGGACCAATAACAAGTTACATGAGATGAAAGTCCAGTCCGTGAGAGTGTTTCTGTGCACTGTATGCAGAAATCACACCGGCTGTATGCAATGCACACCCTATGTGATGCTAACCTGCCTAACATTCTGCCAACAGCTCCGCCTGTCACCAGCCACACGCAGCACTGAGGAGATGTGGACATCTCACTGTGGGTTTTGTGCACACAATGGCATTTACATTCACAGGTCGGCCGTTTGTTTAAGCACATGACACTCAAGACAAAAGGGCAGGTCTGAAGCGCAGAGGTGCAGTGTGATGGGCAAGGGCTGGGGTGGAAGTAAGAAGATGATGACCTCCACGGAGCCAAATTCCAGCATCTTCTCTGTCTTCCCCTGTCTCTGCAATCCTCTGACAGCATCTGACAGCTCCTCCTTGCTGCTCGGGGCTCCTTTGGGACTGGAACTGAGCCACTTGTGTGAAGGGTCCTGGGATGTTTTCCCTTGTTTCAAGGGCCACTGGGCTGTGCCAGGGTCAGCCCTTGGCTGAGATGGTGTGTTTGTTAATTCAGATAAACACTGCATATTTCGCAGGGGTATTAGGAAGATGTGGGCTTGTCTGTACGTACACTGCCCCGCAACATTAATAATTTCAGCAACAGCAACACTGAAATGAGTTAAATTCTGTTCTGATCTGGCATCTCTGACCTGTTAAAATAACTGTCGAAAACGCTGCATCCAAATGAGGACACTGCTGCTGTTGTTGCCTCTGGCCATTATTGGCACAAAGAAAAAGTGACATTTCGTGCTCTTCAATTGAGGCTCTGTTTTCAGGGAATGGCAGGCCTGCTCTCCTACCTGAAAACTAAAAAAGGATCTGCCAGCCTGTCTACTGTCCTCATTGCCCACATAATCCGAGGGGCACTCTCCCAGGACCACAGATAGCATAGAGCTTATAGACTTGCTGCCTCTGGACAGGGACATTCTGAACTGGTGCACTGATCAGGCTGGTTTCCTAGCTCTGACAGAGAAGGAAATTTCCAAACACAGAAACCAATAACAGATGCAATAGGCTTTTATATGTCGACATCCATGTCAAATGTACTGCAGAAGATTATGGTGACAAGTAATAGCATCACTCTAGTATTGCCATTTCACTAAGGACTTCCAACGACTGCGGCTGCAGGAGCTAGAGGTAGGGCTGGTTCAGCCATAAGAAAGCTGAGCAGAAGATTGCTATTCCCATATGAGGCTGGAAAAAGGAAAAGAGAAAATGTGGTTTGCATTTGACAAACCAAATAGAAATACTTAAAGCTGAGATGCTGGCAAACTTACAAATTCTACTGCTTGAGGAGTTAAAACCATTTGAAGCAGATCTCTAATGGAAAGGCACACAAACCTTGGAAGGGACTCTGGAACTCACATTACGATGGAGAGAGAAAGTAAAAAAGTGTCAGGACTTAAAATAAGTGAACAAAAGAAGAAAAAGAACACTAACGGATAAACGTATCTCACTGCCAAATGTGTGCTTTTCTTCTCTAATTTCTCAAGGCTAAACATTTTACAAAGGACTTCAAAATTTCTGTAATCTTTATAGTGCCAACCTCTTCTCAGATAATTTACCTCAAGGGACACGGACAAGGTGTTGTACTGATTTCCCTCTAACTTGCAATCAATATCTCAAGTTTCAGTAATTAACTAATTACAGAGAAAATTAACCTGCTCACCTGAAAAGAGCAGAAGACTTCAGACTTGACTCATTAAGATCATCATGTTTTCTGAAGGAAATTGTGCTGTGAAGATTAAATGAAATTCATAAGGGAAGAACCAGTTCCATTGAATAATTAACTTAATAAGTATCAAGTTCCTATTACTTGTATTCCCACTAACCTTTCACAAGCCTTATGCATCTTCTCTTCAGTGTACAACAAACAATGGCAGCAGATGTTGAAGAACCGGTACAGCGTTTGAGCACAGTAATGCGATAAAAACAGTTTAAAAGTACTTGAAACAATGAAGACGAGCAGTTGTTTGGCTGTGTAAGAACACACTTTGTTTGTCCCCTGAGTACTGTAATCAGAAGTCAGAGAAAAACAGGGCTACAGCAAACCAAATTGCTGGCAAGAACCTTTTTTGTAGAAATGAATTCTGAAGTCTATTTTAGCTTGAAATGAGCAGCAGCTCTTGAGTGGCTACACCGTGTACCTATAACCGCTGCGTCCAGAAAAGGCGTGGAGTCCTGGGTGGTTATCATCGCTGTTGCTCTACTCTGTTTGTGAACAAAGAGAAAAATCTACCACAGCGCCATGTTCAGGGGCAGTTCTGTGGATGCCATTAGAGGAGAAGACACAATGGGACAACTGCCACCAATTTCCCCACCTCTGCTGCAGATGCGTCCTGCAGCTCAGGTTTCCTGCAACATCTTGGAGACCTCCCCATGCCAGCATTCTGGTGTCCCACAGTTCATGCTAGCACAATGCCTTTGCAAAACATAAACCAGAAACCAATGACGTGCAATTCGAATGTATTAATAGCAGCTGTCCTTTACTTCCTGAAATGACATTTGCAAAGTCCTTGAAAAGTGTCTGTCAGTATTTTTATCCCTTTCTTTATTTACCTCTGGCATTTTAGCAAGACTCCTCGAGACAGTGAGATACCTGCAATGCTCAGAAGGCAGGTACGTACTGCAACTCTTCCCTGCCTCATGCTTGCGCGCTCTGTAGAGCACTTCCAGATCACCTGCAGAGCTATGGCTCTCACAGCTCTGAAGATGCTCATGAATCCACCAAAAATACTCTTGTGCTTGGCCAGGTTCAAGCCAATGTGAAATTTTCAAAAAGTTCTCCAACCAAATCAAAGCGAAGAACAACTAAACTGCAGGAGCTCTCAGCCTTCTGCATGTCTCCTTTTGCGGTCACTGGGTTTTCTTTGATGTACAGTAAATATGATTTTTGAACAATTCAAAAGCCTAAACAATGGAATAACAATACGCCAGAGTCAAGTTTCTAACAGAGCTTCAGAAGCAAACGAGTGAAAGGAAGGGAGGCTTCCAACAACTGAAGTTAGCTGCTGCATGCAGGGATATGTAATAGAGAGTATGGATACCCACAATGCAGATTTCATTTTATTTTCTTCCATGTTATACTCATGCAATACAATATTGGGATTTGAGAATTAATTTTAAAGAAAGAGGTTGACACTCCAAACCTGACAGAGCTCTAAGAAAGATTAAAATAGAAATAGTCTACTTGAGAATTTAACTGCAGTCTAGGGCACAACTAGTGAGCAAATACAACATTAATTGAAAGGATCAAGGGCATAGCAGGACTATTATAAGAGGACTGACTGTAGTAATATCACGGTTAACTGACTGACTATTTGCCTGCACTTGAATAGCAAGCAGAACTAGTAATTCATTACTTGCATTTCCATTTTTCTCTGGAGCTATGCCATTTCCCAACTGCACTGATCACCATTTGAAATATACTATTTCTTGGATCCAGACCGTTGAAAATGGGCTCTCAGCAGTAAAATTTCTGATTCATTGTTGCCTGTATTGCATCCCCTTCTCTGAAACACAGTTTAGTGGATAAAATGAGTACGTGAGGAGAGAAATGGGAAGAATACTCATCTCTGGGATGCCTCTGAGTAAGAGTTAGGCTTGAGAAGCTTCTTTGGTACACACAGAGAAATATTTTACCTCCTTTCTAACAGATTTAGAGAGCTATGTTGTATCTTACTATTGCTAAATACATTTCAATGCACATCTTCCACATCCGCTGACATTTATATGTCATGTATCCCACACTCCAACCACCTCTTCCCCTCACTTCAATCCAAAGGGGAAAAAAAAAAAAAAGCTGCTTCCTTACAGGTTAGACCAAAACAGTTCAGTATTTTCAAGGTCCTTTCAAGTAACGTTTGTTTTACAAATAAGATGTCTCTGCATATAATAGTTTTCTTTCTTGCTTGCTTGCAGAAATTCTATGAAGGAAGGAAATTTTGTAGTAAGTGATGAGCTTGACACTATCTTGCAGGGGATTCTCAAGGCAGTTTTGAGGAGCTGTTCAAGCAAAGAACAGGAAGATATATTCATTTTAACCTCTGAGAACAAATGGTTTCGAAAAAGGTCACATTGCTGCAAGTCATGACATTATGAGCCTGATCTCATGAAGCTGGTATAAACTGGCCTGCAGTCACATTTGTTCCTGTCTTAAATCAAGACTGAATTTCCTTTGCAGACATAGCTTTATGGAGTAGCTGCTGGGTGAGGTTCCTGTGCCTTGTGTTATGTCCAAAGGCAGACACACATGATGATCACCAACATCTCTTCCAGTAAGAAAAAGAGTAAGAATTCAAATGGATGGCAGTCAACTACTTATTTCTCTCCTGATCTGTTCTCCTTAAGGCTCCTGCTGTTGCTGTCTCCCAGCTTCTACACCTATATCCTCTCTGTATTGGGTCCTGTATACATTTAACTCCTCTGATGAGCAGCACTGATGACTTCCACCATTTCATTAAGCATTTTAAGAGAAGCACCTCCTTCTGATTTTAATCCCACCTGTTGTGTTGGGGACTGGATTCAAAACCCACATCCTGCTTTGTTCAACTCAGAGAATGAGGGCAAATATCTCATTTATGAATGCACCCAGGAGGAGGTGTGAGATAGACGCTGATGTACAGGTCACAGTCAAGAATACAGTGTCTTGAACAGAAGAGTGAACAGCAGACTTCTAGACATCTAAGAACATTTCTGGGAAAAAAGAAATAACATCAATAAACATTTGGTACGTGTTCAGTTAGACGAGCTTTTGTTGCTTGCTTTCTTGAGAGTGAGTACCTTACAGTGTTTTGCATAATAGCCTCATGGCTCTCCTTTCAAGTACCGGACAGTACGGATTGCGGTACCCACACGAAGGAAAGGACGTAGCTGCTGATAAACACAGAGAAGTGCTGTCCTCAACTCAGGGCAGTTCCTTGCCTAGCTTTCCTGACAAATTTAGCTTAAAGTATGACAATCGTTTGAGATGTCTGCTGGGTCTGAGATCAGCTTGCAACATATGGACTGCATGACCTCTGGAGGTCCATTCTGGACCTTGCTGGGCTACTCATATGGCACCTGATAAGAGTCATCAGCCCCTAGTGGAAATCAGTAACCTGTTTATTACCAGTTTTAGTATTCTACGGTATGCTGAAGTGATATTCATAAGCCACTTCCAAACTAAGAGACTCTCATTGCACCCAACAGCAGCCCTATTCCTAAAGGTGTAATCACTGTTAAAAATCTCTGGGCAGATCCAACCAAAACAGTCTACACAGGAAGTAACCACTACTTTCCATGTGGCTTGGTGTTTTAAATTTTAAATTCTGTTTGATCTGTGCTTTTCCTGTAATGATAAAATGGTTAAGGTAAATAATTACAACAACTTTGCTTTCTTTATGGGTGTCTCTTAACATAAATTACTTCCCTGAACTGTGCGTTGTGTTGGTGGACCTGTAGTAACACTTGGATATGATTATTTCTCACTCATAAATTCAACCTCTTCTTCCTTTTCTGCTGGTCTCCCCTCAGAAAGAGTCTACTTCCAAGGGCGATTTGGCAGGCACTTTCCTGGACCCCAGTTACAATCTGAACTCTTAATTCATGGGACGTTTCCCCAAAATGGCAGAATTTACCTCTCAGTCTCTGTGTCTCAGGTTCTACTTGCGTATTCTGCAAGAAAGCATTGTACAACTCACTAATCCAGTATTTCTCTCACCAGTGCTTTTACTTTTAAGAAATAAAATATCTATTCTATTTTCTTTATGCATCCCAAGTATTTTTGTTACCTCTGGCATCAAATTAAGAGCTAATGCTGAGCCAGTTGGTGACTTGTCACTCTGACCTTTTCAGCATCACTGCCATCTTCTATCTGTTCATCAGGTCTGTACATTGGCTACATGCTCATTTGTATTAACATATCATTTGTTTGCCATCAGTTTTACCTGACAATCCATACAATCCATTTTTAGCCTCTGTCAGTGTTTGCGACATTCATACTTTTTGAATAATACCTATATATTCCCACTCAAAGCAGAGAATAGTGTCTGTCTTTGTAATTTTTACTAAGTAATCCTATTAAAACACCTTCATTTGGTGATGTCCTTTCAGTAGAAACCCAGAGATAAAGTCAAATAATTTACGAGTATTACACAGTTACCTCTATCGGTCAAATCTCTCCTAGGAGTAAAACCAGACCAGTTTACTTTGATTCTGCTTTCCATAATCGATGCTGGCTGGCACTAGGACTGGCCCTATCTCATTGCTCTCTCTTCAGCCTGCATCAGCTTCTTTATTAATTAACTAGGGATGACATCATGTCACCTGGCATGTGGCTGCTTGGTTCATTCTCTCTGCCTAATGGAATGTCCCTCTCTATGGAGTTTCTGTGGTATTCCTGGATTAAATAAAGGTCAGTACATGAAAGAGAGCTCTCCTGACCCAGCCTGTTCAGGGATCTTACATGAAGGTTCCTGTTGACCTGAAAATTTCAGGAGAAAATTTTTTAGTGTACTCCTTGAGGAGAAAGGATTGGAGAACACTTCACCATCCTGCTCAGCATAGAGATTTCTTCCTGCTTTTTTCAGGTGCAGAAAATAAGTATTTGTCATTCTTGCCAGTCTGAACCATGACTGACAGAGTTTTATTTCAGTGCAGTAATTTGTCTACAGTTCGTCTAGGATTTTATCACTATGTGATGCATGAACTAATATCAACCTAAATATTTCCTTCTCATGGTCTGTAGCTCTGCTAATCCCACATCATTTGTCAGATCTTCATCTTTCTTTGCTAATTCGCCCTCTGACGTGGTTGCTCACTCATGACGACCTTTTCTTCCGCTTTCCCAGGTGCTGTACCGCGCTCCAGGTCCCAGCTCAGCTCTTCCAAAGTGAGGGGCTTTTGGTAGGTCACTCTGCTATGTCTTGCCTGTAAAATAAGAATAATAGTCCCATACTTCACAGACATTTTATCAATCCATTACAGGTTACAAAATGCTCTGACTGTGAAGTGGCAAGACCACGACTAAAAGAGAGAGTAGGAAAGTGAGGAAGCAGTGATTTTACCTGTACAGCAAAGAGTCTCTGCTTCAAGTACAGATCCTGCCCCACTTTCTCCCCAAACAGTCTCTGTACAGTGACGAAGATATGCATGTGAATTGTGTGCTGAATTGGTTATTCTTCTACAACTAGAAGAAAAATTAAACTCTGGAGGTAAATTAACTGGTGAGAAGCTGAGTGGGTAAGGAGGGGAGGTGGAGGAGGAGGGAAGATGGGGATTGTGAAAGACAGAAAGGAAGAGGGAGAGAATAAATTAGTAGTTATTGATTTATGAAAACTTCTTTTTTAACTACATGGCTTATTCCTGCTTTTGTCTGCAATTTCTGCTAACAGATTATTAATTTACCAGACACATTTCGTATTTCCCCAGGTTGCATTTTGCCTGCTAAGAGAAGGTATTCATATTTTGACACCGTATAAGCCAATTCAGATTTGCTTCAGAAAATGACTTGTTATTAAGGTTAGAAGTGTTTTTTTGATAGTTAAATTAGAATTGTTTTGTGGATGTTAGGATTTGTGATACTGGTTTTGGACACCAAATATGCTTTTATTTCCTTTCTTGCCTGTGTACACTGATCTGTTTTAGTGGTGTGGACATGGAAAAAAATATAACATGAAAATATTGGCAGTGTAAGAGACTAGATTATTTCTGATCTTGCAAGATATTTATTTATCATATAGTTATTCTTTGCAGGAAGCTTAAACCCATACTGATACTTAGGAAAGGAAGATGAAAAAACAGATGAAATTAACAAAATACAAAAATCCACATGGCTATTTGGACAAGTAAGAATAGTAAGTCTCATTGCTTAGGGTGTTTTGGAATAGTTTTGGTTACTTCCAAAGTAAAAATCCCACTGGAAATAATTATGATTCCCTTAACTGTATGATAAAGCCAAATAACTGAGCTCAAGTGCTGGTTTTGGGCTAGGTCATGACATCTCAAGGTATTTTCAATATAGAATAATGTTCTCCCTTGATCCTGAAAATTTTTGCAAGATGATGTATTTCTTTGTACACTTTTCTTTCTGTGAAATGGAGACTCGTTCTTCTTACTTCAGAGATAAAAGATTAGGTAAATACTCTGTCTTGCTCTGACTCTGACTGGTGCGAAAATGTCTTTTCTTGCACAGGTGTAGTACAGCCTTCCCGTGTGTGCTGGTTTTGACTGGGATAGAGTTAATTTTCTCCACAGTAGCTGGTATGGGGCTATGTTTGGGATCTATGTTGAAAACAGTGTTGATAACGCAGAGATGTTTTCGTTACTGCTGAGCAGGGCTTACCCAGAGCCAAGGGCTCTGCTGCCTCTCACCCCACCCCAGCAGAGAGGAGGCTGGGGGGGCACAAGGAGTTGGGAGGGGACACTGGCGGGACAGCTGACCCCAAGGACCCAAGGGATGTCCCAGACCATAGGATGTCATGCTCAGCAATAAGAACTGGGAGGAAGGCTGCCTGGGGGACAGCTGCTTGGGGACTGTGTGGGCATCAGTCGGTTGGTGGTGAGCAATTGTTTTCATTTGCGAAACTTCATTTTATTGGGTTTTATATCTCTGTCTTTGCTGTTTTCCTTTTCATTATAAGTTATTATTATTATTTTATTTCAATTATTAAACTGTTCTTATCTCAACCCATGAGTTTTCTCACTTGTATCCTTCCAATTCTCTTCCCTCCATCCCGCCAGGGAGGTGAGGGAGCAAGCAGCTGTCTGGTGCTTAGTGGCCAGCTGGGGTTAAACTGCAACACTGTGGTATTGCTTTTATAACCCAAGCCATGCTGTTCACTGTCCTAAAGCACAGCAATTTATGCACCCAACGTTTAGCATGGACATACGGTCATAATCTCTCTAAAAATGTTTCAGTTTTATTTGTTTGATTTCTGATTAATCCTTGGATTCGAAGATACCTGTTCAAACTATTTTTGTTAGTAAATTTTACACTGGACAAAACCCCAGGCTGTTTACTCCAGCTGTATGCTGTCCAGTGCCACCCACTTACAGGGACACTTAGAGTGAGAAGGCTTAAAATTGTGTCTACAGTTAAGCATTATCTTCAAGTGATAACACCGATATAGGTGCCTTTCTCAACTGAGGACTGTATTTATTTCCTTTAACTTCCATTACCTTTTCCTTGGTTCCTACACAAAATGGGATACACAGGATGTTTCCACTCCTTAATTTGGTGTTCTTGTTTATATTTAGTGAGCTCTTACTCCTCTCTATTTTTATGTGACTTAAAGGTATCACTTCTATTTTTCAGCAATAGATAATTTTCAATATTATTGTGCTAAAAAAACCCAAACACTCCTTCCAGATTTGGGTTGGTCTTTGGCTGAGGGGTAATCTTCTTTGATTTGGGCAAGAAGGGACAACAGAAGAGAGACTGTCTGGATTCTTCAAGACTCATGTGCTTGTCCGTTTTCTGTGTGACTTAAAATGGTCAAAAAAAAACCCAATAACATTACACTTTGAACTAAACAGATTAGGATTCAGATTTGGGTGGCTCATAAATAAAAAACAACATTGTGTTTTCTTCTTTTTGCAATGGAAACAAGAAAATATTTAAAATGTACAAAATCAGACTGAAATTACATCATCCAACAAACTGTAAGGGAGAGCTGCATATTAAGATTATTTTCACAGTTATATAAGAAAGAATTCCCAAAATATTCTAAGTCATGTATTTCACATCTCTTTTCTAAGCCCTCCTGAGTTTGTTGCACAAAATAATGCCTGCTCTTCTCTCCTCACAGTCATTTTTCAGTCAATGGATCTACAGCCTGTGCTGTTGGCCAGTATCAAACTGGTTTCCAAGATTAATGAAAATTTTTAGCAAGATCTTGAGTAATTTTTGGCAGCAATCTGAAAATCCAAGTGATTAGCGTTCGTTCCATGCACTACTCATTTGTAGTGTAGCATAGTGGTAGAACTGGAGGAACCAGAAGATCAGCTGAATCCTGAAACATAGATTGAGCTGAAGAAGTTGGATCTTTTAATTTTAATTTCTGTTATCTTCTTAAATATGCCCTTTGGAAAGCAACATGAATATTCTCCTTTTAATGACACTTTCTTTTTTACAGCCTGGTCATTATAAAAGCACTCTCGGGGTTTTTAGGAAATGGAAAACTCCCAGAGGGGTTATTTTGAAAGATCAGACTGGCTTGGCAAAACTGTGTGGGTGCTGAGCAGCTGAAGTTGTGCATGCTGGCATCAGGGAACAAAAGCAGTATGCTTAGAGAATGATATGGAGTTACTTTATCATTAATAAGATATGCCCTCTAGATACACAGGGTATGCCCTCTAAACTGCATTTATTTTTCTGCACTTCTTTTCTAACATACCCAGAATCTTTTGGTTTTACAGCACTAAAATCATTGGTACAACCATTTCCGCATGATTTTCCAGATAGCTGTAGGCTTTCATCACTGTTAGTATCAGCCACTGAAGTGAGTGAAACAAGCACTCTGCAGCAGTATTTTCACATCCTACATGCATATGTATGAGCAAAAACTAAATAGATTACAACTTCTCAACCTCAGAAAGAAAAAAAATCAAACCTTGAGAAAGTTGAAAATGACACAGAAACAGTGAATGGGGGGTGAGTAGACATTACTTTCCTAACGGAAAAAGTTAAGGACTCCACTCAACTTACCAGGTAATATGTTCAAAACAAACAACAGAGAGTATTTTTCCATAAAAATGTTGGGCAAACATCTGTCAGGAATGACGCTATGTAGTTGTTCTTGCCTTGGGGCAAGTGATGGACCAGATGTCTACTTGATGTTCCCTTTCAGTCCTGTTTCCTGTGATTCTATAATTAGATTGCAGAACTCATTGGCATCAGCTTTAGCAGTTGCCAAAGTTATAAACACGTTCAAAAAAAAAATTACTGCATAGAATAAAAACCCACAAAGACCTGTTAATCACAACAGCCTGGGTGCAATCTCTAACTCAGGTGGGCTCTGATCAGCTGTTTGCTGGGGAAAGTATTGGCCTGCATTTACGCTGTCGCTTGCCTTTTCCCCCAAAACACCCCCTTCCAGCTACCGCGCATGGTGTTTGCCATATGCTGTTTCCATATGGGATTGGAGATACTGCCATATCCCCAGCACCCTGCAGGAATCAAGTAACATCCCTTAACTTTTCCTTCTGGAAAAGACTCCTTCACAGGGAAGCAGTGCCAGCATTCAGCATATTTGCAGGTAAACAGTGCATCGCTGTGTGTCGGTGACAGTGGGGCAGCCAGGGTTTCAGTGTTCAGGAAAGTTTCCAGAATGAGCCTGGGCTCTGGCAATGGAGCAGCAGTGGAGTCATTGGTGGGGCTGTCCTGGTTTCAGCTGGGATAGACTTAATTTTCTTCCTAGCAGCTGGTACAGTGTGTTTTGGATTTAGTGTGAGAATAATGTTGACAACACAGGGATGTTTTAGTTGTTGCTGAGCAGTTCTTGCTCTAAGTCAAGGACTTTTCAGTTTCCCATGCTCTGCCAGTGAGGAGGTGCACAAAGAGCTGAGAGGGAGCACGGCCAGGACAGGTGACCCCAGATGATCAAAGAGATATTCCATACCAGAGAATATATATACCATGCCCAGTATATAAACCGGGGGGAGTTGGCTGGGAGGAGCCAATCACTGCTTGGGGACGGGCTGGTCATCGGTCAGTGTGTGGTGAGCAACTCTACTGTGCATCACTTGTCTGTCTTGGGTTTTATTCCTCTTTCTCTCTTTGTTATCACCCTTTTCATTAGTATTGTTATTATTATATTTTATTTTATTTCAATTACACTGGTTTTATATCAACTCATGGGTTTTACCTGTTTTATGATTCTCCTCCCCATCCCACCAGGGTGGGGGGAAGGAGTGGGTGAGCAGCTGGTGGTACTTAGTTGCCAGCTGGGGTTAAACCACGACAATGCAGTTTCAGTCCAGCACGATGGAGTTGATATCCAACTACCCTACAAGTGTACATGACTAGTCTTTGTAGGAAAACATCCATAGGGTGAAGAGTATTATCAATTTGATGATGTGTTCATGATGCACCCATCCAGCAAAGCAAGCTGTGGCTAAAAGTGGGATGTGCCTGGGATAATAATTCCACTCAGCTTTACCAACTACCTTGCATTTTTACCCATAAAATAGCAGGCGTTTTTTGTAGGACCGTATTTCATAGATAAGGGACCTCTTGCCATAGAAAAATGTAGTCAAGTAATCCAATCCAGGAAAATTAATGGCAAATGAAGACTGCATCCCCTACCAGAACTGTCCTGGGTAGCCACAGCGTACAACAGGCTGTACCGTCACATAGGTGTAGGAGGTCTAAAATCTCATAAAGCTGAGTAATTTCTCTGATTATCTGCTTTCTTTATAGTGTTCAAAACTGCCATACTTGTGTTAACCTAATAGTGAATTTGTCAGAAGTTGTCAGAAAATGTTCTTAATGACATGACATTACAAATTTGTTTTAGCTAATTAAAAAACTAGATGAAGTATTCTTTGTCACCTAAGTCTTTTCCAAATTTGCTTTAAGAAAAAAAGCTAGATGGTCTCTTCAGGTGCCTGAACATGGCAGGGAACCGGGAGTTAAGCCAGTACAACGCCGGTACTGTCAGGCACCGAATAACAAAGACAAGATCCAGCTCAGAATACAAGTCCCTTGGTCTACACTTGAGCAATGACTTTGAACTTCACTGTGGGACCTGATAGTCCGGTGCAGTCTCAATCCAGAGACAGGGTTTGAGCCCTGATTAATCCCTCCTGAGGATCCATCCTTACACCCTGGCCTTTCTGTCAGTCGGGGCTGCTGCTGTCTCAGAGGCTTGTAGGAACTGGTACCCACCTCTGCGCTGCAAAGCAAGCTGAAATTACTGCCCTGGACTGTCCTGAGGAAAACATAATGTACACATCAGGAGTCTAAAAGAAATGGAATACCATATTACAGTCCATAGGCAAAGATTTTTTAATAAATCTAATAAATCTGACATGATGCTATGTAAAGCTGCCTGCTCTGCGGTACAGCACTTGAGCAACATGTTGGGGTGAGGTGAGGAAATAATTCAGATAACATAAGCCCATTAGCATGGATGGCTTTGGTACACATCTTAGAGAAAATAATAAGATATCAGAGTATAAAAAGAGACCATGATGAAATGCAGCTTGGATTTACTGAAGATACATAGTTCCAGATTAACATAGCATTATCAAGGAAAGCTTTGATAATGTGGCTGTTTTTTCTAGGCAAGGAAAATTCAGAGGATTAATCTGTCTGAATTTTTAATAAAGCACCACACAGGAAATAATCTATTAAAGTGGGATAATATAAGAAGTTGTAAATTGAATAAGAAACTCACTGAAAGGGAAACAGCAAGAAGCATGGAAAGGGGGATGGCTGGGTGAGCAGCAGGGTACCACTGGTGGCCTACAGCTGGAAACTGTTCATTAATTTCTGTGTCCCTGGAGGGACAGCACACAAAGCGAGGTGGCCTCATACAGAGGAGAGCACAAGATGAGGGCATTGATAGGAGCTGAAGTTTTGGCCAGTAGGTTGCAACCAGAGGACATGTGTTCCTCTGACAGCAGGACATGGGACTTGGGGGCCTGGGGTCCCTCCTGGTTTTCCTCCTCTGCTCCACCAACCTACAACTAATTAACGCCATAGCCTTACCAATATTTCTATTTATAAAATATCTGTGCAAGGTGTGTGCCTGGCAGGCACTTCAGAGAGCAGGACGGCCGCACTGCCCAGCACCCTGATACCAAGACAGCAACAACATCCCACAGATGGAGGGTTAGGGTTGATCTGGGGCTTATCCCTTGCTGAACCTCCAGGTTCTCCCTGGAGATCTTGCAAGAATGGATTTTCCTCTGAAATTCCCTGGATACTGGGCAGGAATAGTACTGGCTCACATTCAGGGTCAAAAACCAAAGTAAACAAAAGATACGGATTCAAAAACTGCAAGATCTCAGACAATGGTTGGCTGAAGCTCAGCTCTGCAGGTGAACAAAAGATGGGCTGCTCTCCCAGACCTGGCTCATCCATCCCTGCTTTACACTTCACTGCGGCAGTGTAGGAGACTTCCAGAGTTAAAGCTGCTTTCCCTCTTTATCTCTTATTTTAGAAACTGAAATGAGAAGGAAAGGGACCTTGAGGGACTTAATCTAATGCATTTACCTGCCATTTTCTCTGAGACAAGCTGCGTTACTCTGCATTTTAAATTAACTTCTCTCCTTCTTTTATAAAGCAAAATGACAGACAGCTTTGTTGATTTAAAGTGTAATGTTGACTCGTTGCTCAAAATACTTATAATAGGTATCCACATTTTCAGACAATGTTGATTTTCAGTATTTCATACAATTCCAGGCAGGCTCTGTTATTAAGTACCGTAGGCTAGAATATGGCATTTCCTTTTGACAGACTATTCCAATGTTCAGAAACATATTTTGATCCTTATCTGAAATGTATTACATTTAATCCTCAACTATGCAGATACAAAAATCTCTGGTTTCCTGTGGGATCAATATTATAGTACTTTGACATAAGACATTTGACATATGTCAAAACAACATACTAAGATATAATAGTAAATAGCACCAAATTAATATGACAAGTCTCTGAGAAATTATATACTTGAAGCAAAGGTAACAAAACATCTTCATTTCAATGAAACAGAATACTGTTGAAAATTAACAACATCAGCACATTACCAGGAAACTATTCTATTTTGGTGAAACTGCTCTGTTCAATGAAAATGTTTCAGTTAGCGTGTTACTGAATAAAGCACTGACGTTGCTCCCTCAATGCCTGCAGACATTAGTGTGGCCTTTGATATAAACCCAATTAATTTGGACCTCCTTCATGAGTTTAATTTAAATTTTTCACACATATATATACATTTATTGATCTGGAACATATGAAAGGCAATTTGTCAAACCTCTTGCTCCATACATTGCAATTACTTACAGGAAGAAATAGCAGCACATAATTCAGCACGTTGAATATATTAGTTTAGTTCATTCAAATTAAAACAAGTCAGCAGGA
>NW_009592924.1:0-28424 GCF_000690535.1 Cariama cristata | reverse complement strand
GCAGGAAGAGTAAAAGGAAACTGAAGTCATCTGTTCAACTTCAGACATATTGCAGCAAGAAAGGGAATACCTTTGGCAAAATTTTACCTTGCTATGGGAAGCATTTTAGAAATGGCTAGTAGAAATGACTACTTTTATGAATATACACATTGTTGTCTTCTATGTGCAAAACATGACTTTTCTCCTATTATTATGCAGTAGCATGAGTGATTATCTGTAAGGGATGAAGCGCTTACCCCATACCATGGGTAAAATGTCCACTGCAAACTTCCAGCTGGCCGATGCTTTTGCAAGATAATAGCTATGTCAAAAAAGACCCATCACTTTTACCTCCTGAGGGTGAACCAATGCACAGTCTTTATCACGGCAATGTAAAGGGAGTGTGGGACTTGATGGATTTATTCACACCTAGAGCCGAGGAGCACTCTGCCTCAGCTGTGACGACGCAATTACCCACGATGGCACCGGTGTCCCCTGGGGATGGGTGCACCCGATGGGGAGAACCCAGACCAAAAAATTGCACTGCATTAACCATGGCTGAAGTAGTATGTCCCCACCGTAACTCCAGAACCGTTTACTGACACTATGCAGTAAAACACTGTGTCGAGGAGTGGCTGGAAGAAGGTGCTGAGGGTAGTGACTCTGGCCTGCAGGAAGAGCTGCTTTGGTTATTTTGTTTAGATACACTCAATTTGTATTACCTTAAGCACATGAAGTGAAGTGTTGAGAAAATAGTCAATAACGGATAAGAAGTTAAAGTTTTCGTTAGGTCAAAAAAAAGGTGTTTAAAGTGGACAGGAGCTGGTGTTAATGAGGTGCTGTTAAAGCTTGGCGATAAGCAAGTTCTGCCATCAACCAAGGCACTGAGCCACTCTTCCCTCTGCATGCAGACCTCCTTCCACAAGTCCTCTGGGATCCAGGGACCTCTGTGAGAAAGACAAATAAGAGGAGTGATGAGGGAAACCCATCAAGCTATCCCCCTGCATCCACACCAGCGAGGGGAAGACCTACTAATCACCCCAGCACGCAGCACCCATGCTGTCACCAGGGCTTTGTGGAGAAGTCCTCCTTGACCTTGAGAACGAGAACTATATTAAGGTTGTGTGCTGTTTCTCTTCCCATTGTCATGACCAAAAATAATACTTTTTAACTACTCAGCTGATTAATATTTCTCAGTGACTTTTTTGCTTTTTACACATATGCATAACTATAAACGTTTTTAAGCTAAGCATAGGAGCAAAGAGGAATCACCAGGCAGGGCACTGTAATGTGTTTCAGTATTTCCTAGGCAGAGCTGAATAATCTGCTAGAGGAAGAACAGTCACAGCTCAACGATCTACTCTTGCTATGCATGAAAGTTCAGCATCACAAGTTCAGAAACAGCAAAACCTTGACTACGGAGCCTGGTCCGCATTCTCCCTGTACACTAGGTGGGCATGAATTTTTCACTTCATACATCATTTACAATTTGCTGCAGCAATTCCACCAAATCAGTAAGCTTTAAAAAGTTAATGAAAGACAATATATTTTTCTGACTGTTGTTGAAAGTTAATTAATTTGTTGCATTGCTCTGGGAGCCTAGAGATTTATTATAAAGTGGAGATAAGAGATGAGGAAAAAACCCACTCGAAACATTATTTTTTACTTTGAAAGTTTCATGGTTCTTAAAGCTTGGTATATTGAGAAATTAGCCACAGTTGGTCCACTGCCTTATCTGCAATGACAGATAGACGTGAGGGCCACTCCTTTCAATACCAGGTTGTTCAGCCCGGAGAAGAGAAGGCTCCAGGCAGACCTTAGAGCAGCCTTCCTGTACCTAAAGGGGCCGACAAGAAAGCTGGGGAGGGACTTTTGACAAGGGCAGGGAGTGACAGGACAAGGGGCAATGGCTTTAAACTGGAAGAGGGAAGGTTTAGGCGAGATATCAGGAAGAAATTCTTCCCGGTGAGGGTGGTGAGGCAGTGGCAGAGGTTGCCCAGAGAAGTTGTGGCTGCCCCATCCCTGGAAGTGTTCAAGGCCAGGTTGGATGGGGCTTGGAGCAACCTGGTCTGGTGGGAGGTGTCCCTGCCCATGGCAGGGGGAGGTGAACTAGATGGTCTTTAAGGGCCCTTGCAACCAAACCATTCTGTGATTCTATGATCAGATCACATTTTAATATTTAAATATTTTCATAACTTAACATCTTCATCAAAAGTCTAGACAACGGGGCAACATGCACCTTCAGCAAGTTCATATATGACACCAAAGCAGTGGAGCATGAGGACAGGGACCAGGACCGGCTACAGAAAAGGGCTGACAGGAACCCATGCACCAAGTCCCATGTTTGAGCTGCCATGACCCCACGCAACAGGACAGACTGGGCTGCCTGGAGAGGAAGCAGCTCTCCAGAATCGGGCCTGGTGGTCCTGGTAGGCACTGCAAAAGGATGACAGGCAACAAATACAAATAACAGCAAGAAAAATTCCAACTGGATATAAGACAAAAAATGCTGAACAGTTGCTCAGAGAGGCTCTGGGATCTCAGTTTTTGGAGATCCTTCAAACTGGTCTTGGTAAGGTCTCTATCTTTATCTAACATTGGGGTTGGGTTTGCTTGAAGCAGGAGATGGGCCAGCATACTTCTGAGACTACTTCCAACCTACATTTTTCTATGATTCATCTAGCACCCCAAATATGCCCACAAGACTGTGGTTAACAAACCCCTCTGAACATCTTATTAATGAATAGAAACATAGGGCAACACATTTATCTAGATTTCAGCATATGTAAAGGTGCCACATAAGATAGTCTATCTCATTAGAGTCAGGGTGGCACTAGGCATTGATTCCTACG
Source organism: Cariama cristata (assembly GCF_000690535.1). Lineage (NCBI taxonomy): Eukaryota > Metazoa > Chordata > Aves > Cariamiformes > Cariamidae > Cariama > Cariama cristata. Next base: position 25,593 of record NW_009592924.1, on the reverse strand, counting down.
CGTCCTTTATTTTCCTTGCAGTTTCTTATAACTCCCAATAGTCAAAAATTGATTAAAGTAACAAAAGAAACCAAAGTTTCGGTATGGATAATTGGATATGAATAATAGCACTGAGGATAAAAGACACTATTCAAAAATTATTCCTCTTATATAGCATAATGTAGTAGAGATAGTGATATTATTAAATCTGCCCTTAATATTAACTAGAAGTTACCTAAGGAAAAAAAACTGTCTAAAAGAAAAAATCTCAGACCAAAATGAGAGAAATCACCTGACTAGTACTGACCAATTAGCCTATGAATATTGGCTTAAACTATACAGAAAAATAAAGGCATTCAAAAGAAATCGAAGCTACTTTTTCTTTGTACAAGTAAAGGATAAATCCTCCATTTTTAAAAACTCCAAGTTGCTGAATGTAACACAAAGAGATGAGCAATGTCACTGTGGCAGGCAGACCCTTACTTTATTAAAAGAAAACAGCCCCTTGGTTACGGAGGGCCAAAACCCTTGTCTGAAGCTTCTTATTGCTCCAACATAAGCCAAGCTATACAGTTCTGAAGGTGAATTTCCCACAGTTTTCAATAACCTTTGAAAGAAGAGAAGATGAGAAATAGGATGTCAATTAACAGTAATATCCCCCAGCAAATCTGTTTCCTGAAGTAGGAGCTCTGGTACCGTATCAGATTCTCCAGACACCAGCCATCAGCATTAGCTACAGGAAGATGCCTGCAAGGAATAAAAGTGGGCCAACAAAATGAAACAGCATTTCATCTTGAAGAGGGCCAGCTCTCCAGGTGAGGAGCGCTTGCCTAAAGCAAATGTTATTTACATTCTGGATGGCATTCAGCCAAACGGAAGGGAATTATTATTTGAAGAATTAAGCCTGAAATAGCTGGATGTGGTGGCAAGAACTGCAGCATACACCTCTCTCTGCCAAAGCATATCAAGTGGCATCTGTTTTTTCAGCTTTCTTTTCCTTCACGTCCCTGTTTCTGTAAAGGATGCACCACTGGCAGTTGTTGCACACATGGCATTGAGCTCTTTGTGCATTTATACCCATGACAACCTTACTTACATTCTTGCAAAATGTCTATGGGGAAGTCTTTGTGCATTTATACCCATGACAACCTTGTTTACATTCTTGCAAAATGTCTATGGGGAAACAGCACTTTGCTAAATCTGATTGCACTAGTATCAGTGAATCTTATTGCAATAACTGTGGACCCAGCTGCTGCGGTCACAGAGCGTCGCACACGGCTGCCACGTTCCCTTCTCTCTCCTTACAGCCCTGTTGAGCTGCGTCCTGTGTCACCAGCCATGCTCCGGCTCCATTTCAGTGTGAGATGCTACAGGTTTGGAAGTGAGCTGTGGAATGGCCCTGCACCTTCCATCGCACCCCTCAGGGACTGCTGTGGGGCACAGCAATCATGGAATCATAGAATCATTATGGTTGGAAGAGACCTCAAATATCATCAAGTCCAACCGTATACCCCATGCCACCATGCCCGCCAAAACCACTAAACCATGTCTTGAAGTGCCACATCTAAATGTTTTTTGAACACCTCCAGGGATGGTGAGTCCATCACCTCCCTGGGGAGCCCGTTCCAATGCCTAACGACTCCTACAGTGAAGGAATTCTTCTCTTCCTGGGACAGCACTGCCACCTGCTTCCCTTGCCCCTGTGCTCCCCCCTGGGCTTCTGCCCTCCACCGCTGCTGCGCGGGCCTGAGCCACAGCCCCCGAGCCATTCAGGGTCCACATGTCCTGCAGGACACAACATCCAGCAGAAAGACACCTTCTCCAGATGTGTATCCTCAGGCAATGTGACACACACATCTCTTCCAGGGAGACGAAAATGTCTGTTTTAACCTCACTTCTCCTGACACCCACTACACCTTGCTGGCGTGGGGGGGAAAGGTGTGAGAACGCATTCCCCGAAATGTCTGCATTTACTTACCTTTTTTCCTAGTGTTCGAAAAGAAAAACACTGTAACTCTCCCATGGTTACCAATGATGGTGAATGCAAATCACACTAGCAATAGCTTTATTTATACAATGACAGTTTGAGTAAAAAGCTAGGGGTTCAGCTATATCTGAAAGTAGACAAGAAATAAAGTAGGGAATTAATTTGAAGCTGATCTTGAAACATGTCATCTCCAGACATCTTGAAAAAGAAAATAAAAGCAAAAGGAGAGAAAGGAGAAAGTGAAAATGGAACAAATGCCTTGTTCCTAGGTGACATCATTCATTTTGAAAGTCGGTAGAGCAGAGTTCGGGATTTCCACCTCTTCTGAAGTATCTCCAGTAATACAAACTCCAGTTCTGGTCTTCAGAGTCAACTAATTCACACTTGTTTCATTCAAGGAGTCAGGGTAATTCTACATTTATCACGAAGTTTGTGTCTGTGATATGTCAGAGAGAGAAATAGCTGACTTTTTAACAGCAAGAGGCTCCTCTAAGGGTAGCTGTGATTTCTTCTCATAAAAACGCTCAAAACTTTGAGTTTGGAATGTATTTCACTAATGAGGGAAAAAAGACATAGTCAGTAGAATTCTTCACATATCAAAGCACCCCTCCTCAAGGTGAACGATATAGGAGTGAAACACAGCCGCTGTACATAGGTTATTAGATTTAGTTTTTTCTAGTAGGACAAACAGGAAAAAAGAAAACAGGATCCTGCATCTGGATGATCGAACAGCAAACAAAAATGCAAATGGACAGATTCACAGCTGACTAAACATGCTATTGTCACAGTCATTACAGCTTTCAGAGAGTGGCTGTTGAGTTTCCCAAAAAGGAAACTGCACACAAAGGCTTTGCGTATTTTTTCATCTAAAGGTTCTTTGAACATGACAGCCCTTAATTCCTTCTGCAGTTTGCTGCCGGACCATCCCAGAGATGCAGGGAGCAACTAGGGCATTGTGCAGACCCCAGCGAGGGGGAATGTAGCTCCTTTACCAAAAGTCAGAGCTCAAAGTGCTAAAACTGAACTTCTGCTCCAGAGATGGCCTTACAAAACAAGAACCTGCCCGAGAGAAACAGAATTCAAAATTGCTAAGAAGCATGGTCTCAGGTTTGTTTTTTTTTTTTTCCTGTGGTTACTGAAAAGGAAACGGGTCTTGTAAGGCCTGGATTGCAATGGTATATACGTATGTATACATTGTGTGTATGTGCATGTATATGCATATACATATCGTTGATGAGACTGTTCCGAAGGCTGATAAAGGAGGCCACTTTCAAACTTCAAAACCAAGCTTTACTAGCCAGACATTCGTTAACATCAAACATTACCAATGGTTTGGTTTTAATGATCATCAACACACTGAAGCAATTAGTCCTCAACAATCTTATCCTGAACTGTGTGTGTACAGCACCGGGCAGCCAGTGCCAGGTAACGGGCGCTGAGGGCTGTGGTCCTTCATGGTCCTGGTCCCCAAGGCTGTTGATCAGGTTTGAGAACTGAAACAGGCAATCTCTTTTCCCTCATTTTTACTTGCTTACTTTTGTTGTTTCATGCTCTCCTCTCCCTCCTCAAAAAGAAAGGCAGGGATTTCGTCTGCTCCTAACATAGTTTATCTTTTTTTTAAGACCAGGACTTGTTCTGGCTTTGCCAAACGTCTTTCCTCCTTGCTCTGCAGCATTACTCTAGTAACAACAGGTATCTTTCCCCCCTGCTTTCCAACTCTTGTTCTTACCTAGCGGGTTTTATTACTTGCACACATGTATTTTCCTGTACCCTATTTGTGCAAATATACCACAAATCTGTTTGTCTCCTTGCATTTACATACCTTTAATATACCTATGCTTAGCTGTGTTACAAAATGCCTGCAAACTGTTGTTGGTTATGCTGTTTTAGTAGCTTATGCCTGTATTTAAGGCAAGAAAATAGCCTGTTTAAAATATATCTGCTTCATGGATGCAACAGGCCTCTGTTCAGCTACACCTGCCTTTGCGCTCCTAGTTTTAATGTGCAGTCTAAGAGGCTGTATCAGAAATTGCATTTCTGAAATAGAAAAATTATATTATGTATGCAGTACCGAATCCAGCTGAGTGCTGAATGCCATCAACCCTCATTTCATCAGGAGCTGAGGGCACTTAACACCTCGCAGGGCTGAGATTAGAAACCTGGCAAGAAATAACTGATTGTAATTCAACTTGTTCCACTCTGTTAGTAATTTCCTGGCCTGAGACCATCTGCTGTTCAGAAGTAGCTTTTCTAACATAGTAGGGCAAGTCAAGAAAATATATCAGAACTGTTACAAAACTTTCTAAGCATATTAATGCTCTCCTCCTCTACCAGTTTTAATTATTTATAATAGTGTCATGGAATCTTAGAGTTTTTGGTTTTTTGCACTGACTAAAAATACAAATTTCCATAAGCCATAAACAGAAAATATTGCAGAAGAGTGGGAAAAGCACTGTATTTTACTCAGACACAAGCCTTCAGGGCTTTAGCAATCTAAACAGCTATTCACAAACCTAAGTGCACCATTATGTTACCTCCTTGGGAACTCCAGTACCGAATGATAAGGTACCTGGGCACTTGGGAACAACTCTTGTAGCCAAACAGGCCGGATTAGAAAAAAGAAATTCAAAGGGATAGACTTATAAGTAGATTGTCTTAAAAAGAAACTAAACGTTTGGAAAAAGACTCAGTCAGACCTGAGAGATGAGAAACCCCAAAGGAAGGGTCTGAACAAAACAGGGAGGTTTACAGATTCAAACTAGTCCACCATGTACCAGGCAAATCCCTTTCACCAGAATATTTTATGCCTTAGGTAGCAGAAATCCTATTCTGCTCCTTACGGAGATTTTCCCTGGGGTAGCAGAGGTGCTTTGCATTCATCCTTGGCTTCCTTCTTGCTATTGTCCTTCTGCCCAAATGCAAGCCAGGGTGAGATCAGATTATCCTAATTGTCCTTTCTCCTCTCAAAACTTATCTCCTTAGAAGTGAGCGTCATGCAGTCGGAAGGTCAGTGCCGATGCCTCTATAGACATCCCTCTGAAGGCAGTCTCTCCTTATGATAATAAAACATTTTTTTTTCCTTCTGATACTTTTCTCCCAGCTTCCTGACCTGCTAACACTGCCTGCAGCCAGGATACGGTATTCCTTTTCCTGAGGCAGGCACACGCTCCGAAGGGAGGAGGCTTGGGAATGTGAAAGTATAAGGCTGCCAAAACGTAATAATCTGAGGTCAGTTGGCAATGCATCACTCTCGTATGAGAAATCTGTTTTGAGCTAAACTGGCATGTCATTCCACAGCTAGTATTATAACGATGAAAAGACATGGCTCTGTTCTGATTTACAAACATGGTCGCTTTAGTAACCAAACCATATTCATCTACAGTGTGCTTGCATGACACTGCTAACATACCTTTGTTTCACAGAAAACGAAGGAAAAGGGGAAAAATAAGGATAATATTGAGGAGAGAAAGAAACTGCCTTGCTGAAGGAGAAGGCTTTTTGAAAGCACGCCTGGAAGCCACCAGACCTGATTTCCAGTATTACAAAGGTGATAATGTCTGAAAAGACACCCAGTTTGTGTGAATGGAATTTGGCCTTGTTATTCTCATTACAGTCATATAAATTCACATGATGCAAAAATGCAGTGAACCACTATAACCAGTTTGAGTGAATTCTCAAACTTCATCTCCCATTTCAAGGTTTCCATGGTGACGGGATAAGTGTGAATGAATAGTTAGTTCTCAGGCATAGAAAGGTATGTAATGCAAAGACAAATACAGGCGGAGATAAGTGGCTACATCATTAGATGAATGGAACAGAATAGAACAGAAAACTCCATTGTTGTAGAAGGAAGTTATAGGGTATATGCAAAAAAAGAAAGAAATGCACTACAATTTCCAGTGGAATTGGGGAAGGTAGGTCACTTAGATATTTTAAATGGTTTAGGGAACAAATCCTACCTTTTAACATCCAGAAGCCAGAAATAAATGAAAAGACGGATTAATATGGGGGGAAAAAAAAAAAAAAGAAAAGCTCAAGCATCTATTATATCCTGGCTCATATTAGAAATGGGGAAGAAATCCTTTAAAAGGTAAAACCATGTAGGCCGACTAACCATTTGTCTGAATGTTTCGTGTGAAGTGCAAGGTCATTCCAGGACATACACAATCTATCTGGAGTTGTTTTATTGCCTACCTTTTTTATCCCTTCCCAGTGTGAGAATAGAGCTAAAATATCAGCATGCTGTTAGGTGATTTTTAAACCTTGGTCGTTTTTTCTCACCTGATGCCTCTGCCTTCAGGCAAATATAGAAATAGTAGTACAAATAAAAATTGCAGTCTAAATAAAAGAACACAGAGAATAACACCTTTTCAGACTCTTTTGTTACAAGCCCATGGTTTTGGAAATGGACATTCATCTTTGCTATAATAAGCTAGTAACAGCATTTCCAATCTACCCTACTCGTCATCTGCAGGAGTCTTTTGCTACACTGGTTGGGAGCCCTTCCCTTGTAATGGCTTATTCTCAGTTTACAGGAGCTCAGGATCCATAAAGAGGAATAATGGGCTTTTCAGACACATCTAAAGTAAATAAAAATAGGAGGGGGGAAATTTATGTTAAATTAAAACAAAGTTTTCTAGAAAGTACTGACGAAAGTAAGGTTCTGAAATTGCAATTCCATTTCATTTTAATTCAGACTGGTGCTATTTAACCATTAAAACCCCCTCTATTTGTAAATGTTTGTTAATTTTAACACGGAGAGTGTCATTTCTACATAAGAAATGATTTATTAAAGATTGAGATGAAGCACTTTAAAATAAAGCCTGAAACATTTCATTCCGATAATTTTAAAACGCAATTTATTTTTTTTTACTAATTTCTTTTCTGATTTCAACCTACTTTAGCAGATCTTCCATTCATATGAAACTCCATATGACAATCAATTATTTAATTTAAAAAAAAAAAAGAAATGCAGTTCTGCATGCAGCAGAGAGGTCCGCGTGCATGACGCTCACTGCAGAACCAAGACAACGGCCACATCATGAATAAATCTCCGACTCGCTCAATGCACTGGGGCCAGTGCTTGCCTCAGGCTCTGCTGTTGGTTTCTGCTGGCAAAAAGTGTCTTCCTCTTTGAATTCCTCCTTCCCCCTATCCATTTCTTTTTCTTTTCTTCTTTCTGCTTAGATTACTGATTCAAATGTTGATTCTCTTTGGCAGAAATTTCTCTTGTGGACTTTCAGGCCAACTTGTATTTCCTCAGCACAGACAGAGCAGCACAGAAGACACAAAACCTCCAAAACGACCTGCAGGGCCTTTGAGACCTTCCAGGGAAACCTTGGGGAAAGCAGGTTATCACCAGTTTTATCTTCTTTACTCTGCACCTGCAGATCCTTTGATGCAGATGAGAAGAAATGTACATCAAATTATTTGCTCTGCAAGATCTCAGATCTGTGGAACGGACCTGCCACAACTGAGCCCCCCTTAACACGGACACGTGAATACACACAAAAAATCCACTATAAAAGGCCACTGGCATTTGCACTTTGACCTTCGCTGTTCGTATTTTCATTTTATATCTCATTTCTAATCAAGTAACGGTAATAGTGAAAGTGGACATGTAACTGACATAAAAGAAGTTGATGGTGAATTTGCATAACAGAGAATGGAGAAAATCCCTGCAATTCAGGGCAGCAATTCCCATACCCTCCTCCCTGGCCTGGAGCTGGCAGTAAGGTACAGGGAGGGGGGAGCCCTAAAAAACAGAGACCAGCGGTTTGCACATAGAATAAACTGCAAGGTCTGCGGGGGTAGAGTCAACGGGACAAAAAGGAGAGCATCACCAGGTGGAGGAACAGACAAGAAAAGGTGAGTGATGGGCATATCTGTCCATGCACAACGAGAAAGAGCTGTCAGAAGGCTTCCAGAATCGGAATTTTCTGGGCTTTCCTGTGGTTTTAGTCCTGCTGCAAACCTGGACAGAAGAGACTGAAACACAGTAGGGAGTTTTCATGAAGAAACCCGTGGGTGGGTCAAATGTGTGTTAGAAATGTTAGGTGAAGAGGGGGAGGTGCTGTCTGAGGGGGAGGGGGATGGGCTGCCCTGAGGGGGAGGGGACAGCTGGGTGGGTGGGCGCAAGTGCCTCCGTGGCGGGGTGCGGGCCCCCTCCTGTTTTATCCAAGGGATTTGGCGAGAAGGCACTTGCACGGCAGAGTTTTGCCCTGACTCTGTGCCTCCTGGGGCATCACCTGCACCCATTCCACAGCCCCAAGGGCCCTGCTGTGCTGTCCGAAAAGTGGATTCGTGCCCAGGGAGCAAGAAACCAATCCCACACGCTCGGGAGAGATACTGTGTTTATTCAGGCCGGGGTGGACTTTTCCATCAAGCAAGCACAACGACAGCAAGCTCCAGTGTCCCTTTTATACACAGAAATAGGGATTAGTATTTTTTCGGGCATACCTGCTAAATAATGATTCGTTAGTAATTTACATACAATTATGTATTCATTCATATAACTAGGCATGCTCAGGGGAAGGGTCTTCACCTGGGCAATGATCTTTTTGACCTGTGGGTGTGATTTTTAGTATTATAAGGAAGGCGGTTCACTTCAGGACACCTTAAAAATTAGTTTCATTGCCAAGTTGGTACATTGAATGGTCACTTTGCCAGGTTGTCAAATAACTCATTCATGCTCAGAGGCTTAACACAATCAATCCTGGATGTTGTCATCAATATCCAGGACTTACGTACTCTAACTCCCTTCATGAATCCCTTATTGTTAATCAAGGTCATCTTGACCAAGATTCAAAGCAAGGTATGATCAAGGCCTTGTAATTATTAACAATGGTTACCAGTACCAGATGTGAAGTACGTTATGTCGACTGCAGTCTCCTCGAGGTGTGGGACCATGGTCACGTCTCCCTGGTCCTGCTCCCCAGCAGCTGGGCCATTGGAACTACTGGTTTTGTACCCAATGACCCATCCCTCCACCCTCGTATTTGTCCCCTCTAGCCTGTTAGTGGTGTATGGCTGTTTTCTTATGGTAGTGAAGTGCATCAGTGCCAGGGAAAGTAACAGTCAACCTCACACTCAGGAATGTGTTTTGGGATAAATAAAAACCCGGGGACCATTACTGCAAGCCCTGTGGGCGGACTCATGTATTACTACTGTGTATTCACAGCTCAGCACACTTGCCAGAGGGTGGTATTGCTTTTCACAGGAAGGAAGACAGCCCTGTGGAGGATTTCCAGCTCTCCTGGAAAACTCTTCCAGCTCTCATGTTCACACCAAGGGCTATAGCTAAACAGCTGAAGAATATCTTGGCTGCGAAATGTCCGTTACCAACATTTTCCACTTATTTTACTTACCTCTGCCACTCATAAACTCCCAGTACTCTGGAGTTCAAGCTATTACCTTCAGCCCTATAATTAACTTTCTCTGAGGTCAATATCACATTGAACGCAAAGTCTTTCACTCTGTGAGATTCTGTCACTTCGTATGATCAACTTAATACAGTCATGTATGCTCTCAGAACCTGGACTATGATTTAGAAGATCTGTGATTATTACATTCCAGCTTTGCCACAGATCCCATGTGAACTTAAACTAGTCACCTAGTTTGGGATTTATCTCAATTAACTTCAGACAAACAACAGTTAGATGACTAGGTCTAAACCAGTGACACAGGCTGCACATACAGGTTCAGAAATGTTGCACAGCTTTTAAGCAAATCTCCTGGTCATGCCTATTTTTGGGAAGAGCAACGTTGTTTTTGTTTGAACTAGAGGATACTGACACCAGAATTGAACTCTAGGTGAGTATCAAATGTAATTGTAAAATGTAAAAGGATGGAAAAAATTACTGTTTCTTCAGACAACCCAAAACCACGTTCTCAGTCGGGGACACTGCACTAAGTTTAGTCTAAAGTAAAGCTTCTGAAGTCCATGTAGTATAGACATATGGGCTTCATCAACAGCTGCTTCAAGCTACTGAACTGCACTGATTTTGCTGAATTACTTACTAATGCAGACAAAAAAATTGTCTCCCTTTATAGTCAGAGAACAGAAACAGGCACTCCAGAGAGATTCACTGGAGTTGTCCTACGGATGAACTGCTCTGCTTCTTCACTGAATAGTGAGATGATTAGATAGACTTAAACTTACTTCTGGGGGAGGATTCTGAAGTCACAGAAGGCAAATCATAGCTTTAATCTCCCCAAACCTTAGCTTCTCAGACTAAGTGTCTGAGTCACCATCCCTGGAGGCATCTAAAAGACATGTAAATGTGATGCTTAGGGGCATGATTTAGTGTTGGACTTGGCAGTGCTACTTTGGACTGATGATCTTAAAGGTCTTTTCCCACCTAAACAATTCTGTGATTCTATGAGTCTATATGAAGGGGAAAAATATCTCTGTCTGGATGATTACGAAGCAAGTATTCTGGTGGCACTGGTGTATCAGTGTCAGCTGCTAGCAGAACGGTAACTCATTTCAGCTGTGATCTCCAGATGTTCCCCTAATACAAATACAAATGCAAGTGTGTTTTCAACAGCCATCTTTATGGCATTTATTTTGTTGTCTTTGTTTGGCAAACCTCCCATGGTAGTCACCAGGACTTTAAATTAGGACAGGAGCCAAACCTAAATAGAGATTATTCATTGAACTCCATCAGTAAGAAATTCAATAAAGCCAGATAGTCAGAGATGCAACTACAGTGAGAAACTGCTTACAGAGAGCTTAGATATCTGTCAGTCCTCTAGGGAATAGGAGGGTCATTATGCATAACAGAGTAATTCTAGCTTGACTCATAATGGGTTATTATTTTATTCTTGCAACCTATGATCACATATTGTGAGGAATAATGCTCTGTTATAATGAAATATAGTATGTCATATCTCCCATTTTCTGTGCCATGCAATTTGGTAGTATGAAACATTTTGATATTCTTATGTCAGAGAGCATTTTTACAACATCCTTAGGAAAAGGCATTATTTAATGAACTGATTTCTGTGTTCATAAACACAAAATAGAATTATTTTTCACAGTGGGCTCTTTTGGCCCATTTATTGTTAAAAAGTAGATTAGATGCCAAGTAGTGGAATACCCAGTCTGAATTTATAGTAGGCAATTACAAGATCATTTTCCAAATACGTCTGGTTAATTTGCTGGGTCTTCCAGTAGCCAAGCTTTAAGCTAGCTAAGAATATCGTGACTGATACAATTTTAAGCCTAATGTATGCAAACATCATTCTTATTCCAGAATTTAATGAAAAAAGTGGGAGCACAAGTTTTGTTTGGGGTTTTAAAATTTCCTCTCTTCATTCAAAATATCAGAGTTCAGTATCCATCTTTCTGATAAAAAAGTTGAATGAATAAATATAAATCATTTTTAAGCATGACTCAGAGAGCTTCAAATAATGTGTTCTCAAGGACTATTTCTGGGAAGGTCTGTAGATACAACTTATGACCATAAATCGTCTAGTCTCTTTCATGATGAGTATCCAGTAGCAATTCTTTTTGGTAAAAGAATAAATGAGAGTAAATCCTAGCAGCACTGTTTCTTGCATTGTATGATCTCAGAGTCACACTCTTGTCGTTCAGATTGCAAGCTTATTACCTTGGTTTCACTTTGAGCAACGGGTAATGTGAAAATGGAAACTCCTCGCTCAACCTACTCGTATTGAAAACTTTTTTCCCTCTAATGATAGCTACCTTTTGGATTGTTTTGTTTCTGTGGATGGCATAAGAGGGTTTTGAACTGGGTTACGTTTCTCCTTGGATTTCAAATGCTAAATCAGATTTATGTTTTCGAACACACTGAGACCGGTTTTAATCTAGACACTCAGCTAGTCTGAACAAACACAATTAGGAGACTTGAGATAATTCACAGCAATTGAGATTGACCTACTTTATGTCAGTGAAGGCTCAATGTGAGCTAGCAAATAGCTTAATTTAACTTATTAAAGTTTGTATTGTGCAAACTTTTCTTAAAAAATCACTGAGGCTCCTCTGGTAGACTAAAAAAGCAACTAAAAACTATTGACTCAGAAAATGTGCTTGATCTAGTATCACATAAGATGTCATAAATATTGGGCCCTATGATGCCATTTTGTAGTCAAAAGTGAGAAAAAGAATAATGTGTTAAGTAGAAAAATAATTTAAAAGGTTCTTGTCTTCCTCCGTATCAATTTTAATGTGGTGCAACGTCATGGGCTTATGCCCGTGTGGGGAGCTGAGCAGGACTGATTGCCCTTGGCAGATTCTGAAACCTGCCTTAAGATGAAATCCATTCCAGATGTGTGAGTCATGTGGAGACATGCTGAATAAAGCTATTTACCTACCGAATTTAACTTTCAGTATTAATAGCTGATACTAAAAGTAGGACAGCTAAGGCATACTAGGAAAAAAATCTATGTGTGCTCCCGAAAGTGACCACCGCACTGTGGAAAAGATGGCTGTTCTCACTTCTTAGTTAGTCCACTTACCAGAGACTCTGGAAATTCAAGTCCTGATGGTCCTTTCCTCCTGCCTCATCCACACAGAAGCTTCCAAGGGCCAGATTTGACCGTGCTGAAGTCAACAGCAAAAGTGCCAGTGAGTTCTCTGGGTCAGGGCAACCCCAGTAGGGTACGGTTTGCCATGTACAAGAAATGATCAGAAAATGCTTGTCCCACTGTGGGGTCCTCAGGAAGGTCAGCGTGGTGATCGGCTCTCCCACATGCGCTATGCACCCGTTTGCAGCGGTGAATGTTAACGTAAAGTCTGTCCAGTCTGATTTGGTACAGCTGTAATCTTCCTGCTCTGCCCCGGACAGACGATTGAATCCAACACATAGAAATGAAGAACCAAGGCCCAGTTGGATTGTTGTCTGAAAAACTAAGGCTTGCAGCACTCTGGTAAGAAGAAAGCACATTTTCTGCTTTAAAAATATATTTTTAACTTTTTGAAGTCTATTTCCCATGTATTACACTTATCAAGCACCTATAAGTTTTCTAATAGTGAAAAAAACTTCCACAAATTCACAAATTTTGCAGCTAGAAGGGGCCTCATGATCATCCAACCTGATTTTGTATGGACTCATCACAGAACTTCCCTTAATTGTAGCTTGAACTCCAATAGCTAAGTGCTGTTGTCAACAAGTGACATCGGCAATTCTGAAGTTAATCTTTGTGCAGTATAACTGTACCTGTGTATTTTGCTTGCAACATTTAAAAGGCTCTGCATTTTAAACAAAACTGTGGATCCTCAAACTAGGTTTGCCACTGAAGAATAGGGCGTGTGACTGCTTAACAAGCTGATCTACTCAGGAAGCTATCAGGAGACTGGTGGTCATTCTAAAAAGCAGCTGGATGAAAAATGAGTATTTCCTAATATTTATGCTTCAAAAATTTACTCCAACATAGAGTAAATCAAAGAGATAAATTTTAAAATATACAATTCTTGGAACTTTAACGGTTAAGTTAATGTGCTCTTCGCTGCTTTTTGCTTAATAGTGGACACTACTGTTATTGAGTTGCTGCACAGAATACAGAGGAGACAAATGAGTGTAGCCCAGCAGGAAGAGTATCTTTCATCACTGTATCAGGAATTAAATCCCAAAGGAACATTTTTTCTTGCTATGCCTTCATCTTTCTGCAAGTGGGTTTTATCAGATCCTGCAACCTTTTCCAAGGAGAATAGGTGGTTCATCCTGTGTCCTTGTTACCGAACTAGATAGATCACAGAAGGATATAGAGCAAGGAATGATATTTCATCAGGATTCTTCAAAAATTAGGTGTTTTGACCTAGCAGATCCTTTTTATAGCCGATGACTTTGTCTCTATGAGGTAACAATAAAACCAAGACAAATTTTGTCCACAGTAACTCCAAGGGGATGACTATCGTTACTATGGCAGAGGGGTCTGCATGGGTTCTTTCCACAGGGTCAGACAACGAACTCTTAATGTTATCTGCCGCGGATTGCATCACTCCCCTGCACAGATCAGCAAACCAATTACACTGTTGGCCTTAACATCCCGTTCTCTTTGCAAATTGCAAACTGTTCACAGATCTCCGGAATGTATGGGGTGTGCAAATCCTCTGGCTGCATCCCTTCTCAGCCTGATCATCATGACAGTGGGGGTCTGAGCTGGCCTGGCCAGTTGTGTGTTCAGGTAGATCTGTTGCTTTGTCTTTGCGAAACACTGCAGCCTGATGAGCTACATCCTCCCGGTTTGGGAATGTAAAATGGCAAATTGGGGGCTTTGCAATGCAATTGCTGAAATTCATGCAAAGAAGCTTCCCATAGTAATTGGGACTGTACAGGGACCTGTAACAGGCAGGGAACAGAGAAAGCGAAGCCCATAGACCAGCAAGCTTACAGATGGCAGTGCTGTCCCCACACACATGTTGTTCCTGCGTCAGCTCAGCACCACCGTCTTGATGCCTGCATCCGCTGGCCAGTGTCTTTGCTCAGTGCTGGTTCAAGTGGCTGCTGTGTCATCCACACTGGGTGGAACACTGCATCCGTTTAAACAGCAGGCTCTATACAGCCAATAATATCACAACTTTTTCTACAATTTGAGCAAAAAAGATGAAGAGAGCTGTGAAGAATTCTTAAGGGAATAATCAAATTCTTCTTTCTAACTCTGCTGCAGCCTGCTAGAGTTTACCTGTGAACCTAATTCCAAGGTCAGTATGAAAACAGTGGCACAGGAGGAACCAAAACGAGTGCCTCCACATTTGTTTCAAATATAGGAGGAAAAATCCCTGATAATCCAAATTCTGTCAAGACACCCTGTGCTGCCTGAAGGCATGGCACTGTGAGTTACCTGGTTGCTCTACTTGTAATGCAGGAAGTGAGGCTCTGTTTTTTTGATTGCTCTCAAAGTCTGTGGGGAGAGGAGTGTCTTTCAAGATGCTGCACAGCAGCTTAAAGGGCAATGATCAGGAAAAAAAAAAAAAAAGGAGATAACAATACAAAGAAAAGACTGCAAAACTTCATGAGAGAAAGTTATCATACAGATTCTTAACAAGGTAGTTCTTTTCCTCATTGCACCTTCATAGTGGTACTATCAGCACGTGAACTGGCATTTTCAGAGGAATGGAAAAGTGGCAGCAGTCACCTCGGGCCTCTCGGCTGAGATATTTAAAGGAACTGGATGGTTTATGCTAGGATTGTCCTAAGTCCTAGCTCGACATAGAGCATGGCTGCACCCAGTGCTGAAGGCATCTTTCCACCCTAGAGAGATCCCTGGCTTGTGAGCCATGCCGTGCAGCACAGCTTGTGTCCATCCTGCCCCGGGCTCACCTTTCCTTGGGCAGAGGACCAAGGAGACTGCATGGCACTTGGCCTTCTTTGTTTGTTCTTCTTAGTTGAAAACATCTGAAAGGACGTTGAAGGACTGTGTAAGATGAAGACCCAAACCTAACTTGGCCTCATCTATATTATGTATCAGGAGTGGTGCTTTATGTATAATTTGCCCAGAAGCAGAGACAGGTTCTAGCTCAGAAGCAGCTTATTCAACCCAGAAAGGAGCCCGGGAGCACACTGCCATACAGGAGTGGGGGCTGATGTGCACTAGACTCTGGGAGAAATCCGGGGAGCCAAATTATTTGCCACTGTATAATAGCACCTGCCTTCAATCACTTGGACCAGTTTATCTCAGTGAGCTCTCCGTTTTTTCCTTTTTCCAGAGTATACTATGGGCAATTAAGGATATTCTGAGAAAACATTTTTTCTAAGCAAGAAAAGGTTGCAACTTCCCAGCTTACCAGGAGACACATAGCAAAGGGATGGTGGACTCAGGCTAAGTACGATAGCAGCTGATGTACACCACCATAAAGTTTTGATTTCATCAGCCCACATTTAATCTGACCACAAGCTGTTAGACATTCATGGCTATCCCAAGGTGTCTGTCAAAGACAGGGTTTGATGAAAGGTAGGCTGACTGGCTGGGAAAAGCTGCCAGAAGGAGATCAGTTACAAGCAAAGCTCATTTAAATGGCTGCTACTGTTACCGGGAAGCTATTTTGACACACTTTGCTCTGATCCCCACCTCTGGCAGCCAGTTTCCCATTCAAAACCAAGAAAAAAGGGATCAGAAGCTCCTTCTCTTGTGTCCTCTGCACAACAGATTTCAGCATCCTTTAGGAAAAATCAACCTGCTTTTAGATGTGCCAGCTCAGATGCTGGATGTACTCTAGCTGCAAAAGCAGGCTCTTTGTAGGCTATTTTATCTTGCTTTTTAGCAAAAAATGAGTTTCTGCTAGACCTCATGCTGCCATAGCTGAACTGCTTCTAGTTTTAATTGCTTGTTTAAAGCTAGTTTACATATTTCTACAGTGCACTACAATCTGCAGGACAGACAAGTCCTTTATCTCTCTCCCTCTGATAATAAGCTGAATTCTTTCCCACATTCCCTGGGATAATTTGCTATAAGAACATATGGAATTGTTACAGGAGAATCTTGATGTAAACGACACAACTTGCCAGAATGTTCAATTTAATAACCCTTATAATGGCTACTCACAAAAAGCACAAACGTTCCTGGGAAAACATGTTTTCTAAGACTTTCTATCGCAAACAGACCATCATTCATCATAACTCAGAAAAACTACACCCACTAAAGTTTCTGACACTGCAACTCCTAAACATGTAATAGCACCAGAATGACACAATTACCACCGGAGACATATTTCTAGGAGAAATCTGGAAAGAGGCAAAGTTGTCTGTGAAAACCAAACGTGTTATCAGGCCCATGCATACTTTCACAATGCTAAGGAAATAAAAACTTTTGTAGTGGACACAAAAAGCGGACACTTGCGAGGAGCAGTGCCCAGGTACCCTGGCATGGGGGGCAGCCGGTGCCTCAGCATGTCGGGGGGGGGGGGGCCCAGCGAGTATGGGGAGGGGAGGGGTTGCAGTGGCTGAGCACATCCTGGGGGTGGTGGTTCACGCTGAGGTTTCAGGGTGGTCCTTGAGGAATTTTAAAATACAAATACTCTTCAAATAAACCCGAGTGAGGAATAAATCTGAACAATAAATTTATCCAAAGAAAAAGCAATAAGTTCAAGGACTTTCCACGAGGAGAAGAAAAATAAAACAGGCAAAATTAATCAAGGAATAACAGATTATTTTCTTTAATTTTTTGCCCAAAGCTCTGTGGAGGTTGTTTGTAAAATAAGCATCGTATCTGCTACAATGGATTACAATTGTAATCACTGCAAAGCCAGTAAACCACTTTCTTCTAGATAATCTATGATGACTCTCTTCAGTAATTGGGAGTCTACAGAAGGTTTGATTCCCTTTTTGGTACTGTATCCATCGGCAAAATGTCTCTGGTAATCAGCCACCTTGGCAGACACCCCTCGGTGGGCTCCTGAAGGAGCTCTCTAATGAGTAAAGGGTTTACTCCACTGAGACTGTGGACTTTTTAGCAGCCATTTTAATGGGTTTTTTGGAAACTATGACCACTGCAGTTAATGTTTAGATAATGATTTAATTTTAATTCCATGTTTTTAAACCTTTAGAACAATGCTGTTAAAGCAGGCTGTACCTCATTAGTCCAGATTTCAAACTGAGAGTCATTATTTTTAAAGTCTGTTCGCTATTTTACTGTCATAGGAATTCAAAATTAAAAGGGGATAAGAAAAAGGTATCTTTTTCATTTGTATTGTGTGAAAATGATCTAAAAAAGTTCTGGATGAAAAAAATGAGGTTTGCTTATTAAAAAAAAAACACTAGCTTATCTTTTAATCTTTCAGTGCCATCGTTCCCTTTTGCCATCACAATCTTCAGATTTGAAAAGATAATAAGAGAATAATTTCAGCCTATAGTGCAAAGCAAGTAATAATCAGGAAAAGTAGGATGTCTTAAAATAAAAATTCAGTTTTGGGGTTGATTGCGATCTTTTGCAAATTAGATTCAATTTGGTGAATAGTTTCAGCCAAAAATCTTCAGAGTTTTTAATCTGAATTTATGTTATGCCTTTAATATATTTCAACTTGTCATCTAATTTCAAAATATAGTAATATATATCTTCAAAGATTAAACAAATTCCTGATGAGATAACAAAAGGGTTTTAGAAGAAAACAAAAAATTTTGATGACTCCAAGCGATATATTTCTGTGTGTTTTCCCTATTCATTTTTTCTGTTGTTTTTTCTGACGTGGTTTGTGAAGCAAGCTCTGCATCACTGTAGGTCTGGGCTGCAGACAGCAGTTGTAGCAGGCAGTGCCAGGGAGGGCAGAGTCTCTGCGGGAGTGGGGCGGAGGGAGGCATCAGTGGTAGAGGTGGTCACTAACGCCTTATCCAGTGTGCCAGAAAGGAGACTGCTCATCAGACGTTTCATAGCACAGTGGTGGGTGTGGACTGATCCTCAGTAAATACTTGCTGCATTTTATAGCATATCCCCACAGGCTGACCACGTGGAATCAACATGACTGGAATAGTTTAAGAACAGAGAAAACTGCATACACTTATTAAAACATTGACAATACTTGACAGCTGCCTTCTCTGAGTGCAACTGTTGTCCCAAAAGTTAGGGTTCATTTACTCAGTGTACAAGACAATAACACACAGAGTGAAGGTATTAGCTATTTATTAGCTGTTCTGCACAGAAAGGGGTGCTAGGGGGATTTTTGCAAAGCTAGCACATGAAAGTCAAAAAGGTAAGCATATTTATACAATTCTATCTAGGTAATATTTACATAACGAATTTACATCACTACTTGGCTAATCTGTGATTGGCTTAACTTTCTCTCATCTTGAATTAAAGTTCCAGTGCATTTTAAATGTACTGCACTTATTCAGTGGGTAGAGATCTTTACTTGGATGCAGGTAGCTTCAGTACTGGAGGTGTGGTTTTCATTTTATACTGAGCTAAGTTCACCTAAAGGATACGTTTCTAGCTGATTCATACAGTATGGCCAAGTTTCAGCCCATTAAAATTTCTGGTTCCTGATTTCAGATCTACTTGTTCCTTTTATCCTATTGCCTTGTCGAGAACTGGTTTACCCAAATGATTTACATTGGTTCCTTATCTTTGTTAGAAATTACAGTCATAAAGATTTTGACATCAATTCTTTGACATCATGACTGTAGTCACTTTTTGCAAGATGAAGATGAAATATTAAGTGTGGGATAAATCATGAAACAAATATGATAGCCAAAGCTGAAAAGTGTATTTATTTTGACAAAACCTGTTTTGTCTTTACAAACTCTACTTTTCTGCAATCGTGACGGAGAAAAAAGAGGTGATGCTCTTAATTGTGTTTATCGAGGACTGAGTCTGTTGCTGATTTTACTTGTGGCTATCTTAGATAGATCAACCTCCTCTTTGACTTCTTTTTATGTTATTCCGAACACCACCATCACACCTCCTCTGTCAACTCTTCACAAACCAACAAGTTCCTGTGGCTCTAGGTAGAGAGAAGTGACTTTCAAACTGAGTGATCTGGTTACAAAACTACCAGTGTGGACAGCACAAGCCTTTTCAGCATCTCGCATTTCTATATAAGCTGTGTCCTTTCCTCCCTCTGATAAGCTATACACCTTTTATAATATCCCCCAGCCAGTCTGAGAGATTAACTTCTCAGCACTGCTTCTGCAAAATGGACTTCAAAATACTCATAAAACCCCATCAGCTTACACAATGCAAAGATTTTATGACAAAACTCTCTGAAGAGAGAGTTTATTCTGGTTCTTCTCCCAAGAATGTGGCCAAGCGCTCTCCCACTCAAGGGGGAAGCGCAAGTCCTCCGTACCCAGGAGCTGCTGTGAGACCTCATCCTGCAGCCCCAGTGACATCTGCTGTTATTCAGCCTTATGTCAGTGACAAGTGTGGTGGACAATAAACCAGTCTTTCTGCACGGCCTCTTTGAACCTGGCTGGCACAATCCTCTCTGGCTACTCTGTGAACCTTTTCTAGTGAAGACTAGAGGAGACACAGGACTCCTGCCCTTCTTTGGCAAGCTCTCTCCGTAGGATCAGCTGGCATTCCATTCCTTTGTAATAGTTTGCACAGAAATATTTCTTGATTGCACCACAGTCATCCCTTTAAATAAAAAGAAATGTCATGAATATGAATTCTATGTCTTAAAAATCAAAACCAACTTAAATTAATAATGGCTTTTCTAACAGTAAGTGTCGTGCTGTTCTCCATTGATACCATTGATTCCCTTAAGTTTTAAATTGTGCTTTCACTTTTGTATTATTTTAGGCAGTCAGGGTTCTTTAAGCTAGTGTGGAAGCACTGTAACAACTTCTCCCAAGAGCAGGAATATCTGGCTTGTACTGTTTATGAGGAACCCAACAAGGAATAGTTCAAAGGCTTTGTAACACTTGTTCTCAGACCTTTGCTACGAAATACTTTGACATGAAAGGAAATGTGTCATCATTGCCAAGAACGCTAGTAATGAGGTTATCACGTGCAGAGTGGGTGGCAGAGATGATCTGAGCGGAGCGGTAGAGCTGGCTTTGTTCTGCAAGGTGTAATGATCGTGCATATAAACAAGCGTTAAGAGGTGGATAGGGGACAAAACACTCCATTATCGCATGGTGTGGGGAGCTGGGGAGCTGAGCCCTGGAAAGCAGGGTTTCCCGCAGCAAGTGGAGACCATTAGGACTGGGTCCTAGACAGCTTAGACAGCTAAGGGCTAGATTCTTAAATCAGGGTAAGTCACCCTGGATTCTATTCAAAACTAAGGAAGAGAAATGAGAACATCAGAAGGACAGTTGTTGTGTAGGTAAATCAGATGAATGAGAATGAATTGCCCATTCCTCCCTACGGGCTCTAAAGAGAGCTCAGAAAACTGGCTCAGATTTAGATGTCTGATATTTATATGAGGAAAGGATTTAATCCTAACTGCATGTGAGCTCCCATGGAGGCACTGGGGCTAAGGAGGATTAATGTATCCTTGGCTACATGGCAGTGGAAGAAATGAAAATTATTCTGGCTGCCAAAGACAGACCCCTGCTCCTCCTGCCTTCTGCTGCTTCGGCAGCAGCTGTGGGGCTGAGGAATGATCCGTGGTGGTGAAAAACCACCACGGTGGGCATGAAAGCAGGGTGATGCTTCTCACTTTGTTTTCTCTGCTGTAACCACAATGATAAGGGAGTAGAAAAGAAATGAAAGTCACTTTCTGCTCAGACCTACTAGTCTCTAAAACTCACCAGTCCTTGGGAAACATTCACATTCTGCCTTCTCAGCACATATTCTTCTCTTTGTCCTGCTCTTGTCTGGAAGATATTTCTCCACCCAAACCTATGTATACCGTAGAACCCATTCCTACAAACCCACACCAAAGGTCCCCTTATAACATTTTCACCTTCCTCTGTTCCTGTAGTAAAATGTTTGTTCAGGTGAGAACTAGAAAACACTGACAACAACAACAACAACAAAAAGAATTAAATGAGTTCTGGAAAAACCTGCCTGAAAAAAGAAAAATATAGAATACAGAAAACCCCCTTCAGTCTAAATGTCTTGTCCCAGAGGAAGCTAAGAGTTGACTCGATCATGGTGCACGTGTATCAATGCATGTTCCTTTTAAGAAAAAGTTCCTTAATGTATCCGGCAAGGAAATTCCGAGATCTGCTAGGTTGAAGTTCAAACGAGAAATTCTGAACACTAGAAAGCAATCTCACAAGAAATAAGGTTTTAAATTGGTACAGGGGATGTAATTGCATGTGGCAGACACTCCATTGCTTGAACTCCGTAAATTATGAGTAGCTGCTTTTCTAAAAATTATCCTTTCCTAAGTCATAGGAGTTGATGAAAAGGGACAAAATCTACATCTTGTATTCAACAGTAACCCTGGCTAGAAGCTGAGAATATTGTTGCAATGGTCTGAAATCTTCACATCGAAATCAAACCCAATTTTCCTCTGGCATCCTCCGGAACAGTATTATTACCATGGAAACTTAGTATGAAAATAGTAATAGTAGTACTAAGTAATAGGCATTAAGTCTTTCCATCACAAAACATTCAGAATCTGCCACATTAACTGTTAAAACTGGTTCAAAATGCATTTATTAGAAAATGTTATTTTTAAAGCTAAATCTTCTATTCAGATTATTTGATTTAGGCATTGTAATGACGTGTGTTGCCCAACCACAAATAAAGACAACAGCGTATCTCAACAAAGTTAATGTGTTTGGGGAGTTGTACATTTAATTTTTGACAGGTTTCTATTAACATATCCATGCTCAGCCCATTAAATGGCCTTGTGTCATCAAATTATCTTGCAATCAGAAGCTCTGCATGCACCACTGGCTCAACACAGTCTGGTTCAGAAACAAACTGAACCTGCGCAGGCATTGCTGGTGCAAGAGGGGAGCTATGTGTACAGATGTTTTGGAGAACCTGGCGTGTTTCCTTTTGCCTAATGGGATCTTTTTGGTACATTGGCTTCAAGTTCAATCTATGATCATGAAGTTGTGGCTGAATCTCTTTCTGATACTGGATAATTTCTGCCATAGCTGTGTGCATGTGAGCTGCCTCTTTCCCATCAGACCTCATTTGTTATCGTTTGAAACTGGCTAAAACACAGAGACTGAAGAAGGAGGTACCTCATGATGGCATTTGTTTGATTAACTGGAGTTTAACTCACCTATCGGTTGTTAGCCCCTGCTGTCAGTTAACTGTACAGGCTTCTGTTATTGTCAGCGAGGGAAGGCTGACACCTCCAAACACAGCTTTATGAAAAGCAGGTGCACAGAACAAGAGGGATGAATTGTCCTCTGGACTTGGCTCACACTCTTTTAATTGGTTAGAGATGGTCTCTGCTGGATCGATACTTTTACCCAGTATCTTCACTTTTATTGGTTATTATATACGTATTATATTATTTATTGTCTGTCTCTCAGCTAAACTTCATGTCATCGTCTTACAGCTGCATGGGAAACAGGGCAGGCAGGATAGCTGCTCTGGAGTGGTGCAGAGGTCCTGTGTCTGGGTGAAACAGGACACTGGACATGGATTTAGATAACCTGTTAAAACAGAAAAAGACTTCTCCTGCTCTTTGAAATATGAGAAGAAGTGTTTAATCACGTGGTATACAGAATAAATTACCAATGCATATGAGTGAAATCCATTTTGCTAATGATGATAATTCAGATTAATCCAGTTGAATTTTCTAAGTTAATAGTGTGTTTTTGTAGGTATTACAGCAGACTAGATTTTTTTTACACCGAAGATATTCATAAGTGTTTTCATAGTAAACTACAGCTTTATGGTTTTCTACATTTTTGCTTATGTAGGAGTTTTTTTAATATATTCAAGAATACTGAGCAAGAAGCCTCCGTAAGATGATACTACAACGGGACAGGACTAATAAGACGCAGCTGTATTGTACAAAGGTTGTTTTCTTTTGCACAAAACAGCAGATCAAAAATCCTTTGGGACTATTCTTTAGTTTTCATTTTTCCAGACCAGCACAAAGCACTTGAAGGGGCTGACCCCTGGAAGAAATATTTTGCCTTTGGCCCCTACAGATGTTTCCCATGGACTCACTAAGGATACCCAGGATGGCAGCTGTTCCACTTGTATTTTGGTATTTTTAGACATACCAGTGAGAGCTGTGTGAGCAAGAAGTTGGGTGACTTGGCGATGCACGGCTCCCTACACTGCCAGCAAAAGAAGGATGGTATTTGTTGGGCAGCGATTCTCATCTGTGTTTTATCCACCTACGTTAAAATTTAGTTCCAGGACTTCAAATGCTATGAAGTGGGCAGCAAAAAGAATTTGCTTTCCTTAACAGGTGCTCACATCACTGCTTGCTGCATATCCAAAATTTCTCCATAGGTTTGATAAGGTGGGTAAAGTCTCTGATCGAGTCAGGTGGTAAAGATTGGTCTGATCAGACTGAGTAACAATGTTGTGATAAATATGACTTTCCTTTGAAAGAGCTTCAGAAGTATCATGTTTACTGAACCATGATAATTTTAGGATCAAATTTGCTCTACTTATGAATTAAATATGATTTTTTATTTACCAAGCTTACCCTCTCTGTCTGGGATCTGAATATCTGGTTGCATTAATTCTAGATCATTGGCAATAGACCTTCTGGTAGAGGGTCCATCCCTCTATAATAACCTTTGAGACAGGTACCCTCTGGTAGGTATTTCTGCTCAGAAGCAGATGACTCTGTTTTCCGTTGTGTGCCAAGCAAAATCCTTTTGATATATAAAGACCACAGCAATAGCATAGAAAACAGTCATTTTTCAAAATACACAATGGCAGTCCGAGATGGACAGTTTCTGAGATCCAAAGAGTTAAGTGAAGAAGTCACATGAGATGTAAAATAGCTAAGCTCAGATATTGATGAAACTTTGAAACAGAAACAGTTACAAGGAATTTATTCTTTATACCCTGACATAACACAAGAATTGTTTAATTAGGAAAAAAAATATTTACAGAAGGCTACACTTGGCTACAATGACCATGAGATGATAGAATTCAGGATCCTGCATGGAGGAAGCAGGGCCACAGGTAGGACTACTACCCTGGACTTCAGGAGAGATGACTTTGGCCTCTTCAGGGACCTACCTGGAGGGATCCTATGGGTTAGGGCTCTGGAAGGTAGCGGGGCCTAAGAGAGCCGGTTCATAGTCGAACACCACTTCCTCCAAGATCAAGATCAGTGCACCCCTGTGAGCAAGAAATCAGGCAAAGGTGGCAAGAGACCTGGGTGGATGAGCAAGGAGCTTCTGGCAAAACTCAAATGGAAGAAGGAAGTTTATGGAATGTGGAAAAAAGGGACAAGCCACTTGAAGGAATATAGGAACACTGTCAGAGTATGCAGGGACGTGACAAGGAAGGCTAAGGTTGACCTGGAATTAAATCTGGCAGGGGATGTCAAAGACAACAAGAAGGGCTTCTGCAAATACATCAGCAGCAAAAGGAAGACAAGGGAAAATGTGGGCCTGCTGTTGAATGAGGTGGGTGCTCTGGTGACAGAGGATACAGAGAAGGCAGAATTGCTGAATACTGCCTTTGCTTCAATCTTTACAGTCAAGGCAGGTCCTCAGGAATCCCAGACCCTGGAGGAGAAAGGGAGACTTGCCCTTGGTTGAGGAGGATCAGGTTAGAGATCATTTAGGAAAACTAGACACCTGAATGGGCCCCAATGGGATGAATCCACGAGTGCTGAGGAAGTTGGCAGATGTTATTGCTGAGCCACTCTCAATCATCTTTGAAAGGTCATGGAGACCAGGAGAGGTGCCTGAGGACTGCAGGAAAGCTAGTGTCACTCCAGTCTTCAAAAGGGCAAGAAGGAGGACCCAGGGAACTACAGGCCAGTCAGCCTCACATGTGTCCCTGGAAAAGTGATGGAATAACTCATTCTGGATGTCATCTCTAAGCAGCTGCAGTGAAAGAAGTTTATCAGGAGCAGTCAACATGGTTTCACTAAGGGGAAGTCATTGCTTGACCAATCTGATAGCCTTCTATGATGGCATGACTGGCTGGGCAGATGAGGGGAGAGCAGTGGGTGTTGTCTACCTTGACATCAGCAAGGCTTTTGACACTGTGTCCCATAACATCCTCATAGGTAAGCTCAGGAAATGTGATTTAGAAGAGTGGACAGTGAGGTGGATTGAGAACTGGCTGGATGGCAGAGACCAGAGGGTCGTGATCAGTGGCACAGAGTC
>NW_009592923.1:81111-82330 GCF_000690535.1 Cariama cristata | reverse complement strand
TTGATCCCCTCATCCAGATCCTTGATAAACAGATTAAACAGAACTGGCCCCGATACTGAGCCCTGGGGAACACCACTGGTGACTGGCCGCCAACTGGATTTAGCTCCATTCACCACCACTCTTTGGGCCTAGCTGTCCAGCCGGTTTTTTTATCCCGCGAAGAATATACCTGTCCTAGCCATGAGCAGTCAGTTTCTCCAGGAGAATGCTGTGGGAAATGGTGTCAAAGGCTTTACTAAAGTCCAGGTAGACAACATCCACAGCCTTTTGATCATCCACTAAGTGGGTCACCTTGTCATAGAAGGAGATCAGGTCAGTCAAGCAGGACCTGCCTTTCATAAACCCATGCTGACTGGGCACGATCACCTGGGTGTCTTGTACATGCCGCTTGATGGCACTCAGGATGATCTACTCCATTATGTTCCCTGGCACCAAGGTCAGGCTGACAGGCCTGTAGTTCCCCGGATCCTCCTTCCGGCCCTTCTTGTAGATGGGTGTCACATTTGCCAACCTCCAGTACTTGGAGGGCTACACAGTATTGTAGTGTTGTCAGAAATAATGCCAAAGAAGAGTGATGACAGGATGGAACAAATAAACTGACCAATACCAGCCCCACTGGGTCCCCCTTACCCTGGTTTGTACTTTTGGGTGAATCACGTAGTCATAAACTCCCAGCGCTCTCTGATTTTGCTTGTCTTCCCATTTAGCTCCTTAAGATTTAGACTTTTATAAGCTTTGGACAGTGGTAACTATAGTTGTTACTGATCTGAACCTCAGATTCCTTTGAGATAACAAGTCCCAAAGTCTGTATCTTAAGAGGTAAAGTGGGTGCTCGACTCATAATAGATAACTCTCTCTTTCAGTGAGAGTATCTACATATCTTTACTTTGGGGGGCTTATGTACCTCTGATGCACTTCCAATGGCAGCTCCTCAGAGTCAGTCAGGAAATTCTAGAAAATGTTTCTCTCTATATTTTTGTTTATCCATATATATATGAAGCATAGTTCTTATGACTGTTGCACTTAACTACAGAAAGTAATATTTATTTATTTTTTTTAATTTCAAGATACAGCAGCATTCAGCCTGTTTGCTATAGTTTGACATGCCTTTCAAACACATGGAAATTTCACAAATAGAAGGAAACATTTTTTAATGTATCCATTCATTCTCACAAGTAAGGTGCTGTAACTGTTCATTACTTTAACTCTTCTGTAACTT
>NW_009592923.1:77443-81099 GCF_000690535.1 Cariama cristata | reverse complement strand
AGCAGGATTTAATTTATTTCAATGGAGCTCCTTGTAGATTAAGGTGACATTTGGAAAGATTAAATTGCCTGGAGAATCTTGGACAAAGCCCTGTAGAACAACAAAGTGATTCTATTCTATATAAAAGTGAAGTTAAATAGGTCTGAGAGTTATAAATATCCAAATTCTAAAATAAAGATGCAGATCCAGGTATAGGAAATCACAGATAATGCTGGAAACATAGGTCTTCTGGTAGGGCCGGTCTCCATAAGGGCACTCTCATACCTGACAGTATTTGTCAGCAATGGAAGAGTTACCTGCTCCAGATGTAGGAAAACCTGGCAGTGAAATGAAGGAGCAGTGAGAGGCAAAGTACAGATTGCATGTTTCAGCATGCAGTTTTAACAAGGTCAATATCTAATTTCTCTAACAAATTAGAAGTCTGGGCTCTCTGTCCTATTGCATGGATGAAATTACACCAAATTCAAATCATGCCCAGTAGCTCTGCAGTCAAATGAACTCTTACACCTGCGTATTAACACTTCATTGTAAGAGAGACTGTCCTTGTTTGGCATCCAAGCGTGGACCTGACTCGAGGCATGGGGTTGATCTACTGTCATTTGCCAACATCACCTTCTCTATCTTTCCTTGGTGAGCTGTTCGAGCACTGACCAGCCTCGGTGTTAAGAGAACTGGTGACACCTCAGACCTTATCACTTGCCTGAAGCTGAATGGCATTAGTTTAAAAATGAGAGTCTTAAAAACACTGTGTTAAAACTATGCTGATTTAAAAATATAATGTACTGCCTGTAGTTTCTCCTGCTTGTTTTGTGTTTTGCCCACTCGCCTTGGACAGAAATTCAAACAATTTTCTTTTCCCTAAAGACAATTTCAAGGTTATGTCACTTGCATCCTGAAGTATTTGTAGCATTTGCTTTGAAAATACTACAAAGCAATGACTTTCCTTTTTCCATTTTAAAGGCAGCTTTCTATTGGACTAGGAGAAGCAACTTTGGGCATTTTGGCTTGTCAATGTCCATTTAAACAGTATTTGTTTATGTCCTATGCTGTTTAAACCTACTGTTGTTGCAGAATGATTGTTAAGGGCTTATGTCTAAAGGCGAAGAGCCAAATGTTGTCTGTCTTGTCATGTACAAGTCAAAAAGACTCTCAAGATTATGTATTCAGGAGAAGAAATTACCAGATAAGCAGTCACATGTCAGTGCTGAGGTGGTGAAGGGCATCACAGAACCTTTTGAGAAATAATGTCTTTTTCAACATGCCTCTTTACCTGCTATTCTATTTTTATCTTTCCGCAACCAGTTAAATACGGGGACTGTAGGTGGAGGATTGCAGGGTGGATTTTCATTATAATTGCTGCATATTTCTGTGCAAACAGCTGAGCTATGTTTTAGCTGTAGTTTGAGGCTTTATAGCCACAAACACAAGTTTAAATTGCCATCTTCTAAGGAGGCTTGTAATAGCAAGAGCCTGGATGTCTACAGAGTGAATGCCTGTGGACATATAACCTGCAAGCAGAGAGGATTTCTATATAAAACCAGAAATCCCGCTGAATCTGAAAAGATGTTATCAAAAATACTTAAAAGATAACTCTCATCTCTATGCTGATTACTTAATTTGATGGCATGATTCAGAACATAATTGTTGAAATAGTTTAATACTTCAAGGGATTCTGTTAATTATTTTCCACTAATTCAGACATATATAAAATATATATTTTATACTGTAGTATCTTGAAAGTTACTCCTGATAATCAGTGTAATTCAGATCCAGTCAATCTATGAACAACAAGTTACCCTGTATTTTACACTTTTTATGTTAGCATCTTTTACTCTTTGAAGTCAGAAATGAGACCTTTCCAGACCAGGTTGTTGATCTGCTTCATTATGGTGATTTTCAAGTTTTCCTCTTTTGGTAACATAATTCTAGTTGTTTACAAAATAAATGCTCACTAGATATGTGCCACAGGTTTAATTTCAAATAGAAACATTTATATTCCAGTCCTTGTTCTCCTTAATGCATGTATGCCTTTGGATCTTCATCCTATCCTAATTAAGACTGGGGATGAGTGCATTTCGTGGAGTCCCAAGCTGGACAAAGAAGCCTCTACTCTTGCACAGTGTCCATTACCCGGAAACATGGCTGTTTAGTGGTATGTATAGATTTATGTGCCAGCCAGACCCCAGCCCTGCAATGCAGATCCCGCAGGCTGCGGTGCTACCTCTCTCCCTCTGCTGATGCTCCATACATTTGAGTCCATCCAGAGCCCTGCTAAAGTCAGTGATGCTCTATCCGTACCCATCAAATGGCCCAGCTAGATTAGGTTGTGTCACCAGGGCCTTCCTGCGCACAGAAATTTTAAGTAGAAGACCAAATCTTATCTGAAGGCAGTAAATTATATTCTGCTTCTCTGTACTGGTGGGTTTGTGGTTTTCTGGGCAACTCGACTTCTCAGTCTTCTGTTTTGCCTTTGGGTTGAATTGAAGACTCTTCTAGTTACCTGGCTGTGAAATGAGTCTCAAGTGTGTAATTAACCTCCATCATGGAGTGCTCCTGTTCTTATAGTGGGACTCCCAGGGTGAGTGCTCCATGTTTAAGCCAGACTTAATGGAAGCTCAGATTTAGGTCTCGCACCCAGGATTGTCCCTCAGAGGGACTGAAGGTCTCTGAACCAGCTGTTGTTCACAGTGGCTCAGCAGTTGCAGTCTCCAAGTTAACAAAGAGCCCTTAAAAGAAAGCATTTTGTATGTTGCACCAGGAAGAATGCATTTACAGGGGAGAAAGTGAACTTCAAATAAACTGCCTACATGCATTTTTCCCCTTCCCACCCAGCTTACCATCACTGTCAGTGGGAACAAGGCAGATCTTACTGTTTTGGACCTGTTCCTCAGAATGGTTCACTTGTTCGCACTTCTGAAACCTGTGAAAGGTCTCTGATGTGCACTAATCTCGCTATTGCCTTCTAACTCTCAAGTGCTTATGTAAGCTACATTTTTATTCTTCAAGCCTATTTTTTCTACATTTTCTTCAAGAAACCCAAATAACAGAACAATAAACTGCTCGATGATCAGACAGCATGCGTTATTCATATGTTGTGAGAGCCATATCACAGCCTGAACTGTTCATTTCACGGGACTCCAGCTGAAGCTTGGAATTGCTGCCAAAGCACAGGGACTGGTTATGTGCACGGGCTGTCTGTCTGTTGTGCGCTGATGGTCAGAGTACTTTGCCATTTTGTTTTAGTCTTTGCAAAGAACCCCCTAATGTATATCAATAGGTGTTTTGCGTATGCAGTCAGTGTAGTTCACAACTAAGGGCTGATTATGCTTCTCTTGGCTCAGTGAAAAATGGGAAAGGGAAAAGACTCCTGGCACCGCAACAAATTAAAGCAATGCCAACGAAGATAACTTTGTTAAAACCTGATCCTTCATATGACTGCATCTGGACACATGATTAAAGCTTTCTGGATCTTACTGAAGTTGATCATAAATACAAACTGCAGTTATAACTTAATAAAGATGCAGTATTTATAAATAACATAGTATGAAACGTCCACTTCAGAAATATTGTCTGGGATATATATATAAGGAAAGAAACATGAATCTATCATCTGGGCTGTTTACCCAGGGAAAGTAACAAGGCAAACAGAAGTGGGC
>NW_009592923.1:35750-77412 GCF_000690535.1 Cariama cristata | reverse complement strand
AGAGCGTGATCCTCAGAAACCTAATGATAGTGCAGGACGGGCTGTGGCCAGCACCTTCATGTGATACTTAAAATTGGTGAATCATAAAAAATCCTGCCCAAATGAGAAGAACAGCTTTCAGAGACAAAATTCCCATGGACTCTCCGTTTTTGACAAGGTACTCAGTAGGCCTATTTCTGGTACAAATCCTGAGCGATTCCAGTAGTTACTGTTCAGAGTCGCTGGGAAGCATTCAGTCCCTGTCCTTGTTCTCAGGTTCTACACCGGGCAGGGGACTTCCTGGTCCTGATGATTAATGCCACTGAACAACATTTAGCCCCTGTTACTCTCAGGGTTTTTTTGTCTTTTTTTTTTTTTTTTTTAATCTCCCTAGATACAGGACAAGGAGTGATTTGGAGTTATAGGGACTCTTGTGTGAGTTTTTCCATTTCTACCCATTATAAAGAAAAAAGTTGTTAAGAGACCTAATGTTGGTTAAAAAGAACTCTTGTGCTCAGCCTTCTTCCAGAAGTTAATACAATTATTGACCTTGGCTGAAATAGGATAGAGTACAAATTTTTGCTGGCTAAGCTGCATTTCCTCTTTTAAAGGTAGGCAGTCTTTTTGATGTATTCAGTGTTGGCCTTTCAAAACTTTAAAACATTATGTGTTTATCAGAAGGATCAAAGAAGATAGGAGATTTAATTGCCTTCAAAGAGTGTGTGTATCAAGAGGAAGCACCATGTTTTGGTTGCTAGTACAGCTAAGGGACGTTATAAAATCCTTCATCTGTAATGCTGCAGTTGACGGTATCACTCATCGTGTGTTTATTTTAATTTAAGAACGTGGAGGTCGCACCAGCGTGACTACTCTGAAGTCAGGAAGTGGTTGCAACCCTGGTGATGGTAGCCCGTGTCTGCAGGAGAAGGACAGCACATGCTGCCCGTCCAGTCCTGGCTATCACAGAAGGGGACCGTCCTCAGGTGCTAAGAGATCCAGATGTAGCTGGAGAGGTCTGGAAAGCTGATACCTATCTGTCTCACAACAATGTTTGGAAACTAATTAACGCAGCAAATTATATTCAGATTTTGCTTCAACCAGTTAGATCTTGGGTACCTTTCAAGTCCTTGACTTCCTTTAATGTGGGGGGAGGTCTAAACATTGTTTCATTACCCATCCCACAGATGGCTCTAGAGCAATTTTTTTCATGCAGGATCCCAATTTTTCTCATGCATATTGAGCCCTTTGCTTTTATGCTGAGACTGATTACGAAAGCTAGTTGCAGAGGTGGCCTGGATGCCTACAGTAAGCTCAGAGGAGACCCCTATGTTGCATCACTCAAGCCAATAGACAGCTTTATCACTCAGGCACTTAATTATGAACTGAATGTTCACTTGACCTCTTATATTCTCATTACACTAATGAACCAAAACTGAGGAAGAGTGACTGACTGCAGAGCTGCTGCAGTTCAGGCTCTTAGAGCCAAAGTTTCTGCTCATTTCATTTATCACACTAATGACCAGTTTTGGAGCCTAAACACAGGAGCTGCATGGAAAACACGATGTCCACATGAGAAAAAGATTGGCGTGGGCTGCCCACTTAATTTTGGCTTGCCAGATCTGCTACACGTATGTGTTCTTGCATACTGCATCCTTACAGAAGAAAGGGGCTGTTACAGATGTGGAAGTAGCATTTGGTAACTGGTTTTACAGAGAGGGTCCAAGCTTGAGTTACTCAGATAATATTGATGCCCATAGACTTGCTTTCCCACTGCTTTGCATTTGTCTTGACTAAAACTGAAATGTGTTCTTAATACATTCTAGCAGGGATATTTTTTTTTTTTAAGTATTTGAGTGTCTTACAGTTTTGCTGTGTTTCTCTAGATGACACCCTTATGTTAGGGTTGGGTATCAAAGGCACATGAAAGCCACAGGATTTATTTCAAAGTTATCCAGACAGCCTAATGACATACTTTTCTCTGTGTGAACATGGAAAGTTTTGGTGGAACTGGCCTTGAACTTTGGTATTCTCTTTTTAAGGTGACCATTGTAACTACCTGCACAAATTCCTCTTTTTACACCACCTTCTTCTCTCCTTTGCCTTCTGGCAGCAAAAGCTAACGATGTAATGTAACAATTCACATGAACTGTTATACATATGCGCTGTCTTCTATATGGTAAACTTTTACAACTTGGTAATTCACATGAAGCTACAAACCTATCTTTCATCCCAGCTTGTGGTGTTCCAGTGTTTGGTGGCGGGTGTTTTCCTTCTGGGTTTGCTTGAGCTTGTTGATGTTCTCTCCAGCGCACGCCAGTTGGTGTGAAGGCTAACTAAGTGCAATTAGATTTCATTTTGGCTTGGCTCAGGTTTTTTTTAATGCAAGAACAAAATGATTGTGGAATGGAATCAACCTGCTTTCTTCTACTTCTGCCTGTTCTTGAAGATGTATTTTTTGAAGTCCCACGTTGATCATCTTTATCAGTTACTATTTATCATCTTCAGGTAAACCCTTTTTTCCTCCAAGTGCTTTGGAATTGCTTCAGTCAAGATCCAAATCAGCTGTGCTCCTTCTGCCTCTTCTTACTATGCTTTCAGTTCACTAAGTTTGGTCCAGGAGTTCTGTTTGCTTTGATTCGAGTATGTGTTGCTAGAAAGGAGATAAAGTGGAGCTGGGGAAGAAAACTTGCTACTAGAAGCTGGAAGAGGGTAATTCATGATGAACATCTCCAGGAACTATAATTTGTTTTCTTTGAGGAATGTATGCTAATAAAAGCTTTCCGTTTGCATGCATAAAGGAATCAAATTAAATGTTATCCCAGCCTGAACTTGCTGTCAAATCATGCTCTTCAGTTCAGTTCTCAGAATCATCCAAATGTTATTTTAAAAGAGAGCAGTGCTATATCCACTGTCCTGAAACCCTGTCTCCTTTGTGCACAGCTCTGAAAGAGCTCAGTGGGGTAGAGAGGCAGACCAAGGGAGAGCTTGCTTAGGGCATGGATGAGACATATTTATCTTGCCTGAATGTAGAGAGATATCTACCTAAAGATGTCTGTCTGCCCTGGATGATTATACGGATATGTTCTGCAAGAGAAGGAAGTCAGAGAGTTAACAGAAACAAAATTAGAAATAGGAGAGCAATCAGATTCTGTTTTTCCATACTGCAAAGGTCATAGAGGGATGAGGCAATTAATTGCCTGACCTTGAAATGTGGTTTATAATGGAAGCTCTGCAATACCTGAGAGTATAAGCTGCCTTGACTTGAAGCCAGTTGAAGCTGGTGTCTTGTGGAGTTGCAGCTTAATAAATAAGCCCTTCTGACCTGCTCCTGGAAGACTCCTTTTCTTCTTTGTTTTCTTTTCCCAGTTTCTGAAGCTCTTTGCTATATGTCTGGTGGTCTCCATCTATGCTTGGCTTCATGGCATGAGCAGAGGGAAGCAGTGCTATTTAGTCTCATGATTCTTAGAGATAAGTTATTAATATGTAAAGGAATGAATAAATGATAGGTGCTTTGCTGAGTCCTTTCCCTCCACTTTCTCAATCTTTCCTCCCACTAGAGCATGGGAAGTGCTGAGACCTGGTAAGTCCTGAAGTAGCCTCAAGTCTTCCCAGGGCAGGGCCTCCCCACTGCACACGAGTGCTGACTTGCGATCAGCATGTGCGTAGGAGATGATCCATTGCTTAAGGCCTCTTTCAGAACCCCAAAGAACAGTAATATCCTGTTGACTAGGATTTTACTATTTATATCCATCAGCTGAGCAGCCGCCTCCTCTGCCTGCTCCCTGGTTACCAGTCTGTAAATCTCTCTTTGGACCATGTTGTCTGTTGCATGGTTGATGATACAATTTTTAATTTCAAGATGAATTTGCTTGAGACATTGAGAAGGGCAAATGCATTGATGAAGAAAGGTGTCAGCCTTTCTTGCTTTGTTAACTTGTTAAGCTTTTTGGACATCACGCAAAGAGACTGGCAGGAAGCTAACGTAAAAATAAGGGGTATCATTAGAAAACAGTACAAACCTATAGCAATGCAAAGAGGAAAACCATTAGATCCCTTATAGGTATGTTTGTGAAGTGCTGATAGAGACCTGTCAGTTTAAAGACTGAATCCTGCCACCCACTCCCAGCAGTTTATTCCTTCCTTCCTTTTTTTCTTTGTGTCTCTCTCTCCCTCCCTCCTGCCCCTTCTCTCTCTCCCCCCCCCTCTCTCTCTCTTTCTCTCTTCCACTCATTTTTTTTCTGCAGCAGATTTGCAATCTACTTGAGTAGAAAGGGCGTCATCTTCTTCCAGAAAAACCCATCCCTGGCTTTGAAACATAGGGAAAAACATGTCAAATTTAGCCTGGTATTTTCTAGGTTGCTTTTTTAAAGGTAAGCCTTTCATGAGAGGCTGTACAATTTACTTGGAAGTGAAAAAAATACAGTCAAACCTGTGGGAGTCTGCTAGGGTGAAGTGAAAAGAAAGCAATTATTTCACTGCGAGCTTTTATGAAGATTTTTGAGGTTCCTGTCAGGAACAAAAGTGTGTTAATAATGGGACTTAGTTATAAACTCCAGTTGCTTTGGCTCTGATATGAATAAACCCCATCATGAGGGGAGGGGGTTAAACCTGATCTGAATCAAAAGAAGCCACTGCTCCAAGTTGGAGCTATTTTTAACAGTATGAATATGGATCACGTAGTTCTCTAGTTTTGCTTTGGTGCATGACCAGAGACCAGTTTTTTTCAGAAGACCTTGTTAGTCTATCCACCAGGGAAGCACCGTATAGCTCTTGGCTTCCTGGTTCCTTCTTCTCCGCACTTTGGGAATGTGATGGTTGTGCACAGCTCCGCTCTCCTGTGCTATTTCTTCCCAGCTCTGCCTTTTGAGGTTTTCTAGTGCATATACATCCTCCTTGTTAAAGCTCTGCAAGCAAAACACAGGGCATGTTCAGCAGTTAAATGTGAACTAGGAATACTTGGACAAACCAGTATATTTTCTGAAACCACTTTTTAATTATAGTGAAAGCTTTGTGCTTATAGAAAGTTTGGAGTATTTTTGGTACCATCTGGATACCTAAGCTTGGACAGCAAATCACTTCTGACATAATGACGACAGTGTATAATACTGTGTTCTTCTAACCCGTGTTTCATTAATGTGGAAGCACATGGATTTTCCTGCAAAATGTTGATTCACCATCTGTGCTAGTATTCTTTCTATGAAGTGAAAGACTGCCCTTTGTGTTGCGATTGCAATGGACCCATTCTGCTTTTACTGACTTCTCTCTTTTGGACCAATGGGTCAGTCACAGAACAAAATAAAACTACACCAAACAGTACTTACTGCTAATGCTTATTTACATTACTTCCAATGTTGGAGCTATCAAAATTCATTAAGGGTGGAACTCACAAGATTAAGTGACATTTTTCTGTTGCTTTCACTTTCCCTTTCCTACACTTTGGCTGTAATTTGCTTATTTGGGCTGTAAACCCCTGGTCTTGGGGAAACTGTGAATTTCTTGTATGCCCCTTGTAGATGTCAAAACCGAAATCGGAGAGTGTGTAAAGGATAGTGACATTGCTGTAGAGTTAAAATGGTATAGGTAGATTTAAAATGGTATAGGTGGGAGTTGCCCTTTGAATGGGTTGCAGCCTGGTTTGCGTCATGTTACACCTCAATTATAAAGCAACTTAGAGGTTATTTACCTTCAGAGCTAGGCATTAGCATTTTGAGTCTGCTCTAAGTCTGGGGATCCTGAGCTTCATTGTGCTTCTTCACTGACATTTGAACTGCTCTTTAAATTCTTCTGCCTTCATTGTGGGGTCTTTTATATTTACAGATTAATAGTTAAGATTCTTAAATAGAAGATGTTGCAAAGCAGTCTGTCTCTTCACCATCGTGTGATCTGAAGTATCACAAAAAAGATGTTTTACTTTCTCTGAAACTTTATTCTACTATCATATAATTGGTAGCTTCATTCATACTCGCAAGCCAGTACTGATGGTTTCCAGATGAAATCCATCAAACCCAGGGATCTTTCAGCATCTTATTTTTATTTCTTCTCTCTTGAGTCCTTCTGCTTGTTCATATTCTTGACCCTGAGCAATAGATGGAACATCTTTAACTAAGTAAATAAGTATATTAGCAGTAAAAATGTAATCATCTGCTTCAGTAAATTCATCAACGAAGTAGTACAGCACAGTACAATTAAGGGACAGATTTTGTTTTCTTGCACTTTCAGTAGTTTTACTCCTGCAATCTCATGGAGATAAGCTGCTTTATAGAAGATACTGATCTGCATTTTATTAATGAGTTTTTAAGGTAATTTTGATACATCAGTAAATAATACCAAAGAGGAAGGAAAGGGCTTAAAAAGAGATTCTTTCTGATGTGTTGTGAAAGGAATGCAGAGTAACAGTCGAGGGGTTAGACTTCTCTAGAGATGCTGCAGGGGAAGACAGTTACAACAGGACAGCAAGAAGAAGACTGCTCCGGTGGAGCTGGAGCTGGACAAGCTGGCGGAGCAGGAAGGCGACTGATGCCCGTGCTTTAGAGGCAAGTCCATCTCTCTTCAGACACAGTGACTGACTCTAACTGGATTCAGTAACAAATTGGAAACAGCAGTAGTGAAGCCTTTCTTAGCTCCTTGAGGCTAACTGCTGGTGGGGTCTAACAAAGTAGAAGCAGCAGTGGCTGTCGGCAGGATATTATCAGAGAACTGGCTGGAATAGCATTTTCTGAAATGAGAGAATATGAATATGAGAGACTTGAACATGTAGGTGGATAAAAGCCTATGATTTTGCCTGCTGGGAGGAGAAAATCCAAGGGTATTTGCTGGGGACATGGAGGAGGAGGTGGTTATGGCATAGGAAACTAAAAGATTTTGATGATTTGTTCATGACTTAGATCCACCAAATTATGCACATGCGCAAACCTCTGTAACTATAAGCTGTTTATGCTTGCCTTCATCCTCCCTACTTGTCATATTACTATCTTTGCCTGCAACTGGGATCTAATCTTGCACCCACTGAATTTTTTGCCATTGAACTCAGTGGGGCTAAATTTGGCTACTGCAGTGGAGGAGCCACTCATCTCTGCTGATCTCACATGCACAGAGTTGCATGCTAAGGCTCTGAGCACAGTGAGGGTCCTCCAAGGGCTACAGTATGGCTGCAGGCACTTCATATAAATATATCTGCCTGCAGTCCAAAAACCTGAACATACAGAAATACATACCAGTATTAGATCCAGATCCTCGGACCAGACTGATATCCCATGCACCTGTCCTTGGTGGGCATGGTGTCAGATAGGCCAGCAGCACAGGGGCCACCAGAGGGGTGATGTGGAAGCCCCTAGGTGGATGTTACAACAGCTTTATGTGTGTATTTGCTTAGCTGTCGGAGTCATTATTATGGCTTCTGGCCTACTTCTCAGCAAAGCAATTAGCAAGTCCAAAAGGTCTTGCCTCAAGGCTCTCACAAGCCATGAATTATGCATTTAATTCTGTGTCCTGCTTTCCATTTCTCTAACGCGCTCTTTCAGAAGATCTTGTAATGTCTTATTTTCCCCTCACGTAAAAAGTCGACAGCCTGGTGCCCAGAGCAGGGGAACAGAAAAGCCTTTTCATGATCTCTTCACAACATACCACTTTTTTTCTTTTTTTCTTTTTTTTTTTTTTCAGGTGGTGTTTATGAAAGAAAATGCTTGTTGCCAGACAATAATACCTTTAGGCTATTCAGTACCTTCCCTGATGAGAGTCCTGAGAGCAATAGCAATCTGCTGGGCATTCAGCAGCAACAGCTGCTGCCTGCCTCGTACCATTAAAACACAGATTTAGCATTTATTTACAGTACCACGGAGCCATGAACCTGGCCACTGCCACTCTGAAATGGTGTAGCTGAGGAATAACACAGAGTGCGTTTACATGAGCACACTCAAAAGTTAATCCAAATTAACTTTCCTGAAGGTCAATTAACTAAACCACTCTGGATGCTGGCATGACGGTTCCTCTGCAGAACGAAGGTGGCTCTACCTCAGCTGTTTATAGTTAAATGTAAACTGAATTAAGGATGCTCTGCTTGTGTTTTACTTGAGACAAGCTGTTAATGGTGCAGGTCTGTTGCTGCCTGTTTGAAGTTTGACTAAAGTCCTGGCAGTGGAGGTTGATGCAGAGCAAGCAATGAGGGTGGCAGAGGCGAGGACCCTGACTTCCAAGTTCAGGCCGTTGGGCCAAGCATGTGCTTTGTACCAGGATCAATACACGTGGAGCTGGGCTTGGTCACAGCCACTGGCACTGGAGGCTGTGCCGGGAGGGGCAGGCAGAGGAGCGGTTTAGCTGGAATGGCTGAACGCAGAGCCCTGTCCTGCTGGAGCAATGGGGCTGAGGCTAATTTGTGTGTAATTCTGGCTTTTGCTTTTGTCATCGCCTTGAGGCAGTGAAGAGGAGTTGTGTAGCTACTCTAAAGAAAAATAGGCTAGGAAAGAAATTCATGAGTATTTCCCTGCATTTCTGTCTCAACAAGAAGCTCATTGAGGCTGCCTGAGCTCTTCCTAATAACAAGGATGTTGAAAAAGGGCCACATGTCTGTATGTGTGGGTATGTTTACTGTGCAGCTGACAAGGCAGGGTTATATACCTTAATGTGCTTGGTTCCTGGAAGCAGTTTATTAGTCCTCTCCAGACTTGGGGATGCTCCAGGGAAAATTCTGCTTCCCTAAACTCTCCTGGGTATCCCTATACTGCCCCATGGCTATACATTACCTGTTCATCTGCTGATCCGTGGGATAGAATTATTCCTCTAGCCTTGCAGAAAATGCTCTCCTAATTCAGTGCCGTGACAGTGAATGCGGAATGAAAAATGGCTTTCAGCCACTTCAGGAGCTTGCTGCTGCCGCCTCTCAGGAGTCCCCAAGGAATCCTGCACGCCTGCAAGGAAGCCAGCTCGTCTCTCAGATCAGTTCTTTGGGATACAGACCCACCCACAGTAGAGATGGTAATTCTGGGCAGTGTCAGCCGGGAGGTAATTTGGTCCCAAGGCCCATCATTTTGCTGCTGGGGATTCTCCACGGATGCTGGGATTGCAGCATGTGGGGGTGGAGGAACTTGCAGATCCAATGCTCACACTGGCAATATTATACAAGCTTTGTTTCCAGTACCAGTGTTCCCGTGCTTTCTTTGCCCTTCTGCACTGAAAATCCTCTTCAGTTACAAAAGTCATTTATAAACTGAGGTTGGAAGTGTAAAATTTAATTGTTAGGATGAGAAATATTTGGGTAGTGAAGTTGCTGCCATGATATAAGCAAGGCAAGGTTTGTAGGGAGAGGTAATGCCTTTTATTAGACTGGCTGATAAATTGCTTTGTTGTTTTTCCAACTCCTGTTTGTTGACCTAATAAAAGCTACTACCTCACCTCAGACTTTTTTTGAGGCATGCTTCTCTGAGTAATAGAAATCAATGAAGTTAGCCTAGTGCAAGTGGTCATGTTGTCAGACTGCAAACTATGAAACAAACAAATTCAAGGTTAATTTGTATAAATCCAGATTACTTACTGCCTTGCTTATGTTGCTTTTGTTCTCTAATTTGTGACCATTGAGAAAAAAGATATGTTCTTTCATTTATACAGAGTAATCTCTTGAAAGTACATCATTGCTTCAATAGCATGACTACAAATAAATAAGATTACAGCAGTGACTGACTAAGAATGACAAGTAACCAAAAAGCACAGCCAGGGCCTAGCCTGACTGCAGCTGAATGTGAAATTTTGGCCTTGATAGTTAGCAAATGGATGAATTAAACTAAAATGGTTGGCAAGAGAACATTGTTTAGCTATGCTGCCATAACCTGAGTTTTCTGGGGTCTGTCTGGGTCCTGATCAAAGTCACCCAGCAGTGTTTCATGGTAAAAAGCAACGCATAAAATGCACATATCCAGTCTGCAGGCTTGTTAGTAATTCCAGCATGTATAATGTATCAAAACAAGAAGTTTCATTCCTTGAAATGTAAATACTACAAATCACACATACATTTTCCCTAGCTTATTTGACTCTGTAGGGCGAGGCCTATTTGAAGTTCATCCTACCTTAGTTTATTTAGGCATGTAAAGCACTTGAGGAATACTCCAGGGAGGGGGCACAAGTGAAGGCTGGGAGATGCTCGAGTGTTTCCCAAGCCCTTGCTAAGCTGTTGATGTTGATCCAGGATCAGATGGTCCTGGGAGCAGCGTTAGCATTGAATTCACCTTTTCTGTTCTTGCGATGGCTAGTAGAGCAAATTGGATATGTACTTTGGTTTACTAAAGCAAGATTCGATTTACTAATGAAAGAACCATGTTTGGGAGAGCTTCTGTGTAAACAGTAGGGACGTTGTTTGGACTGCTCGCTTGGAAACTGTTTTGGCAAATGTTTCTTTGATGAAAATACTGTCTACTCCTATTTGCAGTCACCGTAACTGCTGGTATTACACGCCTGGAAGGTCCCTCGTGTTGACTTAGCCCTTATTAAAGCTGTGTGTTTCTCATAGCTGCAACTCTTAATGACAAACACCCTGAGTTATGGCACCTTGCAGCGACTGGATGCGATTCCTCAACCTAGCTGTCCTGTCTCGTAAGACCCTCGAGACTCTCTTTACAATTTTGTCTTAATGGGTGGCATTTCTCTGTCTTAAGCCCTAGCTGTCTGGAAGCTGGACCTCCTCAGCTGGTCATGTAGACTTCCTCTGGAGCTGTGATTTTTCCCTGTTTTTGAAGGTTGTTTGCAGTATGTGAGAATGTGAAATGCTAAATGCCGGGCTGGGAAAGATCTCACATTTGCTGTGAGAGAATTAGGCTCAATTTCTGCCTCTGCTGTAACTCTGCAGACACAGAAAAAGATTTGGGGCCAGCAATGTAAACACTGCAAACTACAGTGTAAGCCCTGCTGCCATCGGGATGGCAGAAGCGGCAGGGGGGAGGCAGAGGTCGCCCCGATTTCCTTTTGACAGAGTCAGCAAACACTAATCCTTCTCTGCCAAAAGAAAGTTGCCTCACTTGCTCGTGGGGAGCCCTTGGTCACGTCAGCCCATGTTTATGTGCCGTACATTGTATGAGAGCAAATAAAAGAGCAGAGTGTTCTCAGCTGAGCTCCCCCTGTCCTACATAAACGCTGCCTTGTTTAGGCAGCTTGGGTAGTCATTTTTATTTCATTTTGCCAGCATAAACTCCTTTCCTTTTTCTCCCATGGTGTTTATAGAAGAGTGTGATCCAACTACTAATTGCATGTGGTCCTTGCTCGCTGTGTCTGCCTTAGAAACCTCCAGGTTTGCACATCTGCACTGTCCGGGGTGAAGACCATAACATTAACAGGAAGAGTCGAGTTCCCCCTGCCACGGCATATTCTGAATTCAGCCTTATCTGCTTACTCACATGCCTTGTTTTCTTTCCTAATGCAGATTGAATATCAAGTGCTTATGCACAGGTAAAACTGTATTTGTTAGAATTGAGTCAATCAAGTTAATGCTGAATTGATGGGACAACTGAGTGAAAAAACCCCTGGGCACAGCTGGGATGTTCTGTCTCTGGAGCAAGGCAGGGTGCTCCCACTTACTTGGCAGAGATCCGCTCATGCCCAAAGAGCATTTTGCTGTGGAAAAGAACAAACGACTCTACCAAATCTGAGTTTGTCAAAGCAGTTGTCAGGTGATTTCAGTTTTTGGTCTTTCTTCCATGTACATACCTTGTTCCCTTGTCCTTGTCTTGCCCATCCCACCAGTGTGAAATCATCAAATATCATTAGATAACTTCTGACAAAATCGGAGCTCTGATGGTTGCAAGCCTGTCATTGCAGAGCTCATTGCTTTTCACAGCAAAGCATGCAAGTGTGGAGCAGAAGGCAGCTCTAGTCCTTCCTCTCTGAAAGAAATCTTTCCTAGGTCAAAGAGAGAATTTTCATGTGCAGAATTTGAATAATGCTCAAAATATAACTTTATTTTAGCGATGTTAACCGTTTTTAAACAACCACTGAAATGATATTGCAAAAAAACCAGTGGAAAGCCCCCACAATACCCACTCATGTAGGTGCTAACTCTTTTCAAGAGCCACCATCTCCCTGTCATTTCTACCTTGGCATGGTGTGCCATCTTGTACATGTCTAAACTATGTTCAGCTTGTCTGGAAAGAGACTGGAAGTGCTCAGAGTAGTAGCTCTGTGTGTGTGTGTGTGTGTGTAGCTATGCAGTCTGGATCAAACTCACTTTGATTTTAAGCTCTGCTAATAATTAACCTTCAGCTTGTAATAACTATCCAGCATAATGATAACCATACTGCTGGCTCCTGTCCACAAGGTTACTGGGTATGTACTACACAGCATGGCCCTTCTACTCTGTGTCTGAGAGCTGACGTCTGTGAATGTGAATGAATGTGAAATCATCTAAATTAGGGACACTTCCCAGTATATTTTTCTGAATTCTATTACTTTTATAGGCAGATCTCAGTTCATCTGTCCTTTGACCTGTTACGTCAGGCTTGGAGAGCATTCTCCTTGCAGAGACTTCATTAAAGCTCTTGAGCACACATTGTGGGCTATGCTCTCATGTTTGCGTTAGTGATGGTCCTTTTTCATGTTAAACTGGTTTGACCGTAAACTGTGCAAGATTAAGTCCACATCTGTTTTATCTAGGTCGGGTTTTTTCTTCTTCCATGTTATGCGAGGGTGGGTAAGCAAAGCAGTGCTTTGGTCTCTGTGTTTCTAATTGCTCTTTCTCTCTAACTCTTTGAGATATGGAAGAGGCAAACAGGCAGCAAGTGTGTTTATTGCTGCCCATCACCGATGCTTTGGCAGCTCACATAGAAAACATTACTAAGAGGTGCAGAAATTAATGTAGATTTTGCTTAAAGTATCATCTGCTTTAAATATCAGCTGCTCTTTCTTGTCGGAGGCTTATTTCCTTTGCACCAGCAGCATTCCCTCAACTGATTGTCATCAGAGCTGAAATCCTGGCACAGGCGATTCGGCTGTGGAGCTGCATGATTGACTGTCATTCTGGCGGCTGAAACTCAACGAGGAGAAACTTTTCATTGCAAACCAAAGGGAGATCACGAAGCCTGGGAAGGGGGAAGGGGAGCAGAAAACCTGTCTTCCCCCCTTGCCTGCTGCCTGACCCGGCACGGTGACCCCGCATCTCACCCCGCAGATGGGCCCTCCTGAGTCTCCCAAGTAGCCAATTTATGGCCTCTCCTTAAGTGCATGTGTGAAGGAAGGGGAAA
Organism: Cariama cristata; assembly: GCF_000690535.1. Taxonomy (NCBI): domain Eukaryota; kingdom Metazoa; phylum Chordata; class Aves; order Cariamiformes; family Cariamidae; genus Cariama; species Cariama cristata. Next base: position 64,219 of record NW_009592923.1, on the reverse strand, counting down.
ACTGAGCTGTAGTTAATCTCATGTTTCTAAGCAACCAGGTAATTCTCTGCAGCCGATCCCTAAAGGGAAATTCCTGTTTTCCTGCACCCCTGCTCAGCTGTGGCAGAGGATATCTTCCTCTCTGCCTTCTCCAGCTCCTGGGACACAGGGACCTGAGGCAGTGGAGTCCAAGGATGGTTACAGCTTTTCAGCATTTCTCCAAATGTTGTGGGGGAGGGAGAGGAAGCACCAAAAGGGAGCTTTGTTAATAGTCTGTAACAGGTAAGGGAGTGTTCATTGCAAAATCAGTAGAATAGAGGGAGTGTGAAAAGTTTAAATGTTTTACCCAGGGCTAAACTGAAAATCACAGTCACAAGTGGGGGCCTTCTCTGCTCCAAAAAAGCATCAAAATGTCTGAATAATGTATTGCAAATCCTGTTTACAGTGAAACCTCTGTTTGCTGTGAAGTTTTGGTGATAAAAATGATTGAATTCTGTTCTGAGTCTGTTTGAGCCCCTTGGAGTGACTGTAAGGGACTAGCCTTTTATTAATAAAATATTCCTGAACTTGAGACTGTAGAAATAGAAGTTAGAGGAAATAGAGATCAAATAAGATCTCTGAGCTTCTCCACTGTCTGGAGAATGTGGATGCCTGATTGGGGCTCCAGAATAGTAATTATGAGACCTTTTTTTAAGGAAGCTACATGAACCATACACAAGCAGTTACACTGCAGGGACCTAAATCTGCTGAGCTCCACTAGCGAAGGTGAGGTGTAGTGAACCCAGAGGTGTGCTGGAATGGTGTGGGAAACTGGGCGATTAACCTGAGTCCCAGCTCCAGCCCCAGCGGGGAAACTCAGCACCTGCTCAGTGAAGTGGGGCTGCAGAACTTGAGAAATGCTCCTATGGATCCACGGACATGTTTCTCTCTTGCTGAAGGCTGCCCATTTGACCAAATATAAATGCTGGTTACGCTGAGGGGAAAAAACCCAAGGAATAAGATAGTAGTCAACAGGAGGGAATATAGTTAAGAGAAATGGGCATGCCTTGGCTATGTAGGACAGATGCATTAATGTCTTGGGGTTTGGGCTTTTTCACTTTCCTGATGTTTGATAATCTGAAGCTCAACTGAGAACTGGTCCCTTTTGTGCTTTGTTCTGTGTATTGACAAATATGAGCTATTGGCCACTGTTGCAGATGAGATTCTGGGTCAGATGGACATTTAGGTCTGATCCAGCCATATCACTGTCCAGAAAAATGCATACTAATTCACCCTTCATGAGGGTTTTACAGCTTGGTTAACCAGATGCTGGGAGAACATTTCTTTAGAATACGTCTACAAACCTGATGCATTTAAACCTGTAACAGGCACGTGCTTTTACAGGGTGGAGTATTGGAGTAGGTAAACTTTTAACAATATCGTTTCAGGTAAACTTTTGACAATATCATTTCAAAGGGCATTGTATTTCGGAGTTGTAACTTATGAAAAGGGTACTCATGAGATTGACTGGCCTTTGGCTGAAGCACTGACCAGGCGTGGTGCCTTGTCCTGTGTACCTCCTCACTGACCCCGGGAGAGCCACAGAGCCATGATTCTGTAATGACCAAGTAGCTTCTTCCCCAGCATCGCCCTGGTGCTTCACTGGTTTGCCTACTTGTAACACAACTGGAGGTTCACCTAGACATGACCCACTGAATGGCTGCCCTGCCCATCGTGCAGCCTGTGCATGGGCTTGCCTTGCAGGGTGATGTGCGGAGGAACGCAACCAAGGCTGCCCGGAGCTGGATGGTTTTTATTTCAAGGCAGGAAACATTGTCACGGCAGATTATGTGAAATCGCCAGGAAATCTTCCAGCAAACTCATTTTAATCATAGGGCTGGATATGTTTATCTCTTTTCACATAGCCATAGAAGAGCACGTATCGCAGGGCAGTGTGGTTCACAGGCTTCTGCTCCAAGTTCAGTTGTGCAGCTGACATCAGCATGGCAGGTCCTGGGCTATTACATGAGGCGATGGGTAGATAGCAAGGAGTAGTCTCTGGCTGGTATCTGGCAGTGTGTGCACAGCAGTAGGAAGCACAATGAGTTTCTTCCTCCCTTGTACCTTTGTGGAGTATCTGACTATGGGCAAAAGGAAAGATTAATGGGCAGGAAGTGCCTGAGAAGTCGGAGAGATTAAAGCTGTTGTCGTTTTGGTTTGGGAACACAGCAGAAATATTCTAGCAGACGCCACTGGAGCTGGATTTAAGGTAGCTGTTTTCTGTCAGGCGTGTTTCCTCTCAGCACCAACACAGACTTTCATCTGTCCTTAAATTAGTGTTAATTACAAGTTATTAATTTTTTTAAAAAAAACCCCAGCAAAACGCAGCTGAAAGCAATTACCCCTGATTGCTAATTTGTGTATGTACACCCCAAATGGTAATATCTTCATCTGAACACCCAGTTCTCACTGGAGTTAGTCGATGTGTTTTTACTTCAATTTTGGATTGCATGATATTTATTCTTTTTAGTGGCTTCTCTGAAAGCTTCAAAATCTCTTCCTATAAGTGCTCTGATCTTCTTGAAAGCATGATCTTGTTAACTGTTAACGAGGCCTCAGTAAAGAGAAGATGTTCTTTGGTTTTGAAAGTAAAGCTTAAATGGCAGTCGTTGAGATTGCGAATTACCTTAATTCTTGCAAGTTGTGCCTAAAATGCACTTGAATTTCTGTTGGATCTTGATTTCATCTGTGAACAACATCATCCTTTTTCAGTAAGCTAAAGGCCACATAGACTGCTGTTCTTGTACGGATAAATTCATGGTACAGTTCAACACTGACTTCTGCAATCCTAGTTCTCAGATTGTTTTGGACTTTAAAAATTTAATTCTGAGAGACCGTGGCTTCTCTTTCCATCTGCATAATTTCATCCTTGCCAATGTAGGAAAGAGTCAAAACCGCCAAATTTTGCCAGTGGGAAATGGCCTTTCTGATACTGAAGACACAATCTGGTGGAAGAGATTGTTAGGTGGGTTGAAAACTAATGGGATCACCTTTGGCTGGATTCCATGAGATCAAAGGTCTGAGAACCCCCTGGCACCAGATAGTGAGCAGGGTACTCAGGGCTTGATGCTGGGGTCCATGTTGCTCGACATTTTCATCAGCAGGCTGGTAAACACACAGAGTGTGCCTTCCCCAAATGTGCTGATGGCATTAAATTTGGGGGAGCAACCGACATGGCAAATGGGACAATCTAAATCCAGAGGAATAAAGCTGGGGACTAGGCTAACATGAAGCTTGTGGAGTTCAGTAAGAAAAAGCAAAATGGTCTGGACCTTGGCCAGAACAACCGCTTGAATTGATAGAGGCTGGGAAGTGACTGTATGACTTGTAGCCCAACTGATAGGATGTGGGTACTACCGTGGATGCCAAAAGATGCCAGTACATAGGAAAGGTGCAAACAACCCAACAGTGCACTCTGATTGCGAACAAGGCAAACCCTCTACCAGGCTGCATTGAGAAAGTCACTGCCAGCAGATTGTGAGAAGTTATAATGCCCCTCTACTTGGTTACTGGGGTTTTTCTTGTTTCCAGTGCTGTTTCCAGTGCTGTTTCCAGTTTTGCCCCCCAACCCAGGTCAAGAGGGATGTGGAGAGGGTCCAGTGGGAGACTACAAAGATGGTAAGATGACTAGAACATGTCGTAGGGTTTTTTTTAGGGAAAGCTGTTGTGGGATATGGGCTTCCAGGTGTCCCTTCCATCCAGCATGCCTGCAACTGCATGAGTGACCCGATGTGCATTTGCATTGTCCGTGTTTTCACATTGCTGTTCTTGAACTCTACCTGTTCACAGTTCCAAAGGGGACCTGAAAAAATACTAACATGCTAAGGCAGGAAAAATGTTAGTGGGTAATTACCAATCATTAAAAGAATGGCTTTTCTTTGTCTAAAATAGCCCAGCTTTTAAAAAGAACTGAAGGAGGAAATACAAGTGATTTTTATGCCACCTAATCTTACTGATGTTACAGAACCACCTGCCCTGTTTAGAAGAAATGCAGTGTTGCAAGTGCTCAGGAATTTCTCTCTGGAGGCCAAGACCTGCACCTGAGCCCAATGCCCGCTCTGCACGCTGCCCTTCGGGCTGCCATTCCCACAGCTGGCCAATGCCAACTGCAGTGTGATTGCTCCTCGGAGAATATTGGTTGTGACTGATGCTGAAACACCTCATCCCATGGTAGAGAGGACTCACTTGTAAATGGAGGTGGACAGAGGACTCTTCCATGATCTGTTTTCACATGTTCTAGTTCAGTTTAGTAAGCTGAGTATTCAAAGGGACTTTGTCTTCAAAAGCCATTCTCTGATTATTCTTGTTTTCACGTCCTTGCCTCAAATGATAGATCCGCCTCTTAGCCTGACGTATATCCATAGTACTTTTCCTCCCACTAATAAGGATAAGAGGACTTCTGACTGTGCCACTGGCACTTCAAAGCTGTCAGGCTGTTAAGGGGGAAAGTGCAGCTGCCAGCTCTGCTACAGACCTTGCACGTGTCTGTGGGCAGCAGTGCCAGCCTCCTTTGCCAGGCTGTAACACAGAGATTTCTGGAGCGGAGAAGCATTTGTTCCACCTCCCATCCTGCCTGGGTAGGTGTGGATCATGCTGTGTGTGCCCAGCCAATCTCGGTGAGCCCCGGCAGAGCTGGCAGCACCGAGCCCTCTTGGAGGGGCTGCCAGGGATGGCAGCTAGCAGCAAGCTTTGCAACTTCAGTGAGAGCTGGGATTTTAGTAGGCTTCACCTATGGAAAGTGATTTTGCAGGCATGGTCTATATTTAGCCAGCTTCTGTTTGTGCAGCATTAAGTCATTGGATCAAGATACGTTTATTGTTTCATTTCCACCAATGTGGCATCTTGCAGCTAATGCAAGTCAAATCCCACTCCCTGAGCGCAACTCTTGTTCAACCATGTGGCACATTTCACCCTGCAGCGGCTTGTAAAATTAAACTGAAAAAGAGGGAATCTTTGCCTGTAACGTGTCACCAGTGTGGGGAAAACAGGACAGTTGTGCGAGTCCTGTGCAAGGCAGGGACATGCCTGTGCGATGAACACGTTACCCAGCTGAGAGCCAGAGTGACTCAGTACCAGTGGGTGTGCGCTTTGCACGTCAGACCTCCGCTGCCAGCCTGCTCTGCATACGTCTGAGTGATTGGTCTTTGACTCTTCTAAGCTTTTTCTTACACATAAAAGTCTTGATCTGTTAGATGTTAGACTAAACTAAAGATTTAATTCTTGTACAGAATACCTACTGCCTTTTAATTATTAATTCCTTCAGATATGAAATAACCAATATAGAGATTCCTTTTATGGTTAGCTGGATTTAAAAGGTAGCAGCCCCTTGTGATTCTGATATTTAATGCATGAGCAGGGACTGAGTCCTGCTGTCAGGCCTCCTGAGATGGTGCATCAGCTGCTGCCTTTGGGCAGCGTAATGCATGAATGCCTGAGGGGCAATTTGTTCATTTTGTCCTGACCTGAAGTGTTACAGCTTGAGCGACTAGGTATGTGTAACGCTTCTCTAACCACAGCTATCTCAGAGCAGCATCAGAAATGGGTTATGCATTGATCTGGTTTTCCAACTTCTTGCCTGGTAAGGAAGGGAACTACCTCTGTACATCTGTGCCACTTAATCTGCTGTGAGACAGAAAGAACGGAGAAGGGAAGAGGAACAGATAACTGTATACCAAGATTACAGACAAGATCAAAGACTGAATGGGGAAATCAGCACCAGAAAAAACAGAGGGGTAGGAATGATAAATGCAAAGAAGGCAAGGAGGAAGGTGATTCTTGATCCTTATGTTTTCAGCCACTTGTGCAAAACGAGTTCCTCCATTTACATCATTGGGAGTAGGATTGGGATGAGCAGCTAACAAAATGTGTAATTTAACTGTTCTAAATCAACAGTATGTATACTTTATTCTGTGGTTTATCACAGGATAGGTAGAGGTAAGGATTAGGGACAGAAGGGAGAGAAAAAATGAATGAACTCTTAAGACAAGGACTTCTCTTGTAGTGCAGGCATGCCATCTCAGAGCAGCCCTGCAAATACACGGGAGAGAATGGACAGCCACCCTGTTAACATACATTACATCTATTTGGTTTGTATCACAGCTCTATGTTACATTTTTAAATGCTTTTAAGAATCTCAAAAATCTTAAGTTTTTGTCAGTTATTTTTTCACAGACATGCAATCAAAAGATCAGCTCGCATCCTGAGACCTTACAAAGTGCTTATGAAGGTGATGATGCTGGGGCACGGAGATGAATTCTTTTGTTTGCTTCTGTCATGTTGGTGACATATCTCAGCAATCCTCTGCTTTAACTACCAGACTACAAAATATTTCTGAAAATACAACCTTTATATACAGCCATTTGATCACTGAATATTTGATTAGACATGTCATAAATTTCCATCCTGTGTGAGGACTCATGCTTTGTTTATGAAGTGTCTCCAGTCTGGACAGCAGCAAAAATCTGTGTGATGTATGTGTGACTCGGGAGACTAAATAAAATGGCTCAAGGGCTATTAAGACATACTTTTACATACAGTTTAAATAGAAATAAGCCAGTCCTGCTGCCAAAACAGGCAGAGCTATAACACGCCCTTTTCCCCCTTGGCTTGTACAGGCACAAGTGTTTGTGTGACTGCGCAGTGAACTGGATCGAGTGACCAAGTTAAAATAAACCCTTTTGCCCACCATCAAATCCTGCCTCTGGTTTCCCATAGGATCACAGAAGGATTTAGATCACTCTTTTCTCCCACTTTGCACTGGCCATTTGAGTTTGTGAACTGATGGAGAACATTAAGCAAATCTTTGCTCAAGGGCTGTTTGCATGCCCTCGTCGGGTATGTAAACTGTGAATCCGTGATAAAGGTAGGGAAAAACAGATGTGGCACTGTGCGTCGGGTTTAGTCATGGAGCACTAAAGGACGAAAAGAAAGCAAGTCATTATTGTGTTGGGTCTTTTCTTCCTGATGGGATACCTGATTGGTATTGCAGACTTGCAGTTGTGAAATGAGATATATATTATGTGGCTGATGAAGCCTGTTGTAGGCAGTTATTTCTCCGTTTCTGCATTTCTGCTGTTGATTCCTTCCCAGGATGAAGATCTGAATCCATCTACATTAATATTTCTGAGTTAGTTAATGTTTTAATAGTGTAATGTTTTAGTTACAACGGCTGTTTCCACGACCAGGTACTAATGAATGACATGTAATTGAGTTATAAACTTGCTCAAATAAGATATTCATATTAAAAGTAGTAGATAAATCTTCTTTGGTTTTAAAGACTGTCTCTCACTACGTTCTGTGAGAGTATCCCTTCCCTTGTGAATAAGCTCTGATCTAGGCTCTCCCCAGCCAATATATTTACAGGTATAAGGGCTTGAGTTTGCTTCCAGACCTTCATTGGCAAGGAACTGAGGGCAAAGTGGGACAAGCAGGATCTGCTCTTCTTGCTCTGCATTTGAATACCTTCACTGGGTATAAAAGGAAGTCTGAGGCTGTCCTGGGTTGGATTGCAACTGGCTGTGCTGAAACACAAGATGAACCAAGAGTAGACTTGACATTAAATTATTCCCCCTTCTGTTTGATGTCAGGACATGGTGCACAGGCTAATGGGTGACAGCCTAACTCATGAAGGAACTGTTTCCTAATGCCCCAGCTCATTAAAACCAGGGGTTATTTTGTTTAACACTACCTAGCGCATAGCTGTTAATACTGAATATATGTTGTTACTCTATGATAAAGCAACACAGAAGTGATTGAGGTGACATGTGGGCTCACAGTTACTTCTCTGCTGAAGTCACCAGAACATGCAATGAAGAGTTTGGCAGCTCTGTGCTTACATGCCAGCTGCAGGAGACCAGATAGTAACTGATGTGGTCTAAAACTTGGTGGTACAAAGTTAACTTGCAACTTGTTTTAAATAATAAAGCTGCTAGGTTAAGTTTATTAGTTCAGCATTTTGTATGATGTGGGTTTTAAAAAAATCTGGTTCTACAAGCTTTAGGATGGATTTACTGTACTGTTGAACTACAGCATTGTTCTTTGCTGCTTATGCTATTAAGTTACTATGTTTATCTCTGAAGATAATGAAAATGAACTCAAAACTGACTTTGCTTTGCAAAGCCTTTTGGAGGCAAACTCTTAGCTAGGAAAACCAGCCTCAAACCAGTGTTAAGAGTATCTTTTTGAATGATTTTCCAAAAAAATTATAAAACCTACATTTGGGACCCAAATTGCTGTGGGAAATAGAGAAATTGAATGCATATGGGGAAAAACCACACTGTCTCTTATTGCTTTTCTTGTCATATGTCTTGGAACATCAATAAATGTTTTAAAAAATGACATTTACTGTAAGGGTAAGGGTGCATTTTTCTGAAAACATTAAGCAAATACTTCAGCTGTTTCAGAAAGCAGCCTAAAAACTAAGCTGGCAAAGGAATAAAAGATGATGGTAGTAATCCTATTAAAAAAAACATGTCCAGAAAACACTGGCAGCTTACTAAAGAAATATCCAGTGAGTCATTTCAACAGTTTGTTAAACAACAGGCATATTGTTTGGGCTCCTAACATGTAGGTGACCTGAAATCTCCAAATAATGCTTCGGGCTCCGGAGGTGCACCAGGGTATCTGTCCTTTCCCATGAACACCATCAGTCTCCCTGTGGCACCTTCTTATCTCATTCTTTTCCTGCTCCTGTGCCAGAAGAGGAGTCATGGGTGTCTCTCTGCAAATGTGGCTGCAGGGCTTATATCCTATTTTGCAACTGGCAGGATTAGATTTTGGGTTTTGCAATAAAAAAGTTCCTTCTGATAGCTAGAGAGAATAAACTAGTTAAAAATTCAACAGATCTTTTTATTCCTTATGGTTTGATAAAACTCAGAACATTTTGCATTTAAAAAAAAAAAATTGGCAACACAGTATAACTTTAACCGAAACTTACAGAAACTTAATGCTTCAGTAAATTGCAGTTGGATTGGACAGTCCTTCTTTGGAGCTAGAAAAATATCTGAGACGCCGACACCAATACAAAGATAAAATCTAGAGACTGATACATACTTAATAATGGGCATAAATGCTTCCTTTTCTCTCTTCCTTCCATTCACCCAGAATCCTTTTGGCATGGAAAGTGTTATTTTCCATCACTTTGCAATTGTGTGGCTCTTTTTGATGCATCACACTTGCACGCTTTCCACAAGCTCTGAGCTGCTGATTAAGCTTATTAAGGAGTCGTACCCAAATTATACAACACGAGTCAGTGGTCCTTTTGGAAATCTTAATAAATAGTGTTTAGTCAGCTGAGGAATAATGTACTTACTGGTGAGAGTGATCCTTTTAAAAGGAAGTGACAGACATAGCTATTTCCTAATTGTTGAAAACATTTAAACTGAAAGCAGTTTAAAACATAATGATGCTTCTGTGGGTGCTTCTGTAGAGGAACCTTTCATGTCCCTGAATTATTTACAATGCTGGTCTGCTGTGCTTGCTTTTCTATCTGCTTTTCCTATGTATGCAGAAAAAACGAAATACAAAATGCTTGTGATTTGTGTCCACATTTTTTCCTCACCCTTGAATAAAAGGAGATTTTTTTTTTGGCACAATGGTGTAAAGGGACGTTCCTATTGGAGGTCAAATTATCAAACCTGGAGAAAGGGCCAGAGAAGTAGTATGTCTGAGCAACCACAAGAACTGCTAAAAAGCAAGATGGAGCAATTTGCATTCAACTGTGAGGAAGAAACACAGGTTACCGAGGGGAAGAATTTGGAGAGCACCAATAAGAGTCCATGTGTGGCAAGTGAGATACAAGTCATCCTTGCAGTGCTTCCATCTGCTGGTTTTGGGATTAGCCCACATCTTTCTGAAACCAGCCTTTAATGATCTTTTCTACATTATATTTTCTGATACTTGGTATGTGTAATAGAGTTGAACTCATCAATTTAGCAAATAAAGAATAGAAAGGGAAAGCAAAGTAACAATAACTAGAAAGACTATACATCTAGCAGAAACTAACTGGAAAAAGGGGCTTCTTGGCAAAAAATGCTTGCATGCACGTGGAAGCAAGAACAGATCCTGAGTGCAGAGAGGACCATTGGGAAAAAAAAATAAATTAAAAAGCCTTACTTAATTTTATTGTCTAGTGGTAGAATGGTGGAGCAGATGACAAGCTGGTGAATCTGCAGTATTTATTTTCTGCTGTTCGAAGTATAAGTTGCATCAGTTTTTAATGGGATAGAATGTACTTTTTGGGGAGAGAGAATTATGTATGTTGTTTTTTCTTTTCTGACTTGATTCAAGACGCAGAAGGGGGATGGATGGTGGTATAATCTGTGGAACAGGTGACTCTATATCCCAGGAAAAATTGAGATTCAACCCTAGAGAAATGCCTGTAAATAGCAAAGGCAGCTGAACTCTTCAGGGAAAGGATAAAATAATACCAGCCACTAGTGTGGAAAAAGCTTCCAGGCTGCAATTAAAGGAGCTCAAAGAGATTAAGAAAGACAAAAGAAGTAGCATCTTATCCACTGTGTGCATTTTAGGCAGTGGCACACAAAGTATGAAGTAAAACTCCTCATTGCAAGTTGGAGGGAGGGAGGGAGGGAGGGAGGCCAGCACCACACATGACCCAGGCTGGCAGAAATCCCCGCAGGGCAGCACTGGTTGCCTGCAGGGCCTGGGGAACTCGGCTCGGGGCAGGCATGGGGCTCCAGCCACGGCATTGCTGCCCCCAGGGATCTGCCCTGCTGCTCTGCTGTGTGCCTGGGACCTCCTGTCACAGCTCGGCTGCTGTGGTTGCTCAGGTGGTTTAGCAAATGGAGATTGTTTCGACAGAACTGGGTTAGCAGTGAGCTCTGCATTTTTGAGAAGAATTGGCAGGAGGGTACAAATCTGGGACGGTGATCTGGGACACTGACAGTAGTGATGTGGAGCACAAGTGCATGCATCTATGAACGGGCACCCAGAGGACATGTGGATAGTTGAATTGGGCCTCATTGGGTCTCTAACTTCATAATGAGGAAGAAACTTCTTTTTCTGTCTAACGCAACAGAGTAGAGGACAGAAATTATCCATTTCCAAGACTGATATGCCTGATACTACTCATACTGCCACCTCTATTCAGGGCAGAGGGTTTCACTGTTTTAAACCAGGAATGAGTATACTGGTTTGCAGAGCTACCTGAAACATCTGATATCCCTTGCAAACCTCTTCAGTACAGACAACTGCAGACATTAACTTGGTTTCATCACGGAGGTGCTGATCTCCTCTCTCTGGTGACCAGCAATGGGACATGAGGAAATGGAATGAAGCTGCATCAGGGGAAGTTCAGATTGGACACTAGGAAAAACTTCTTCACTGAAAGGGTGGTTGAGCACTGGCACAGGCTCCCCACAGCACCAAGTCTGTCAGAGTTCAAGGAGTGTCTTGAGGATGATCTTAGTCATATGATTTAGTGTTAGGTAGTCCTGCAAGGAGCAGGGAGTTGGACTCGATGATCCTTATGTGTCCCTTCCAACTCGAGATATTCTATGATTCTGTGATTCTATGTTTTGGTACAATTTGAAGCAAGAAAAAGAAGGGCACCTAAAGGAAAAGCAGGAGTTGGTGCTTCCAAACTGAAGGTGAAAATTCAGGTGTGCCATACTGGCCATTGACCTCTCATTGATCCATGTTACAACCTGAGAAACTACAAGATGTTAAAGAAATATCTTCTCCAAAATATGTGGATTGCTGACAGCATTCCTCAGTGTGAAACAATTCCACCTTCTCACCTCTGTGTCTAAAGTGGATATGGAGTCTCAAAGACATAAGAAACTGCTGATGAGTGTGTCCAGATCGATGCAGACCATTTGAGGTTTAAGGACTACAGTGTGAGAAGTTCCTGCCCAGAAACTGCAAGTGGTGGCAGATACACTGATGGGGACATGTCCTTGGGAGTGCAGCACAGGTGGCTTTGTGGAAAAAGTGCTTGGATGTGCACCTTATGCGTAGGTCATGAGATGGGTAGTTGCAGCACTTGGGGACTGAATTGCTTCCTCAGTAAGAACATGGAGTTCTTTTTGATAACTGTAGGGTTCTCTTTTGCTCCAAGTGCAATTCCTGAAAAACCTTTTTTTCCCCCTCAGAAAAGAACAGAGGCAGCAACGAGATGCTTTGAATTGAAAGAGCATTCTCATATCAAATTCTTAGCTTGGTATTTGACTGATAACTTCTCTGCCCAGAGCTTATTCCAAAGTCTCAGGATGCTCTTATGGGCCAAAGGCAAGTACATTGGACAGTGGGTGCTGGCACTCCTGGAAGCTGCAAGTTTCTTTCAAAGCACTCAGTTAATATTGTAATGTTTCCTTTTTAAAGCAAGTAAATACAATGGTGACCTTGTCTGTCACAGCAGACATTGTTAGGAAAACCTTTAACAGCGGCATTTTTCATATCCCTAGCCGTTCAGCAAACCTACACTTAGTACAAGAAGTTCTCCGGATGAAAGAAGGGGAAGAAGAGGGATGTTCATACAGCCTAGTCAGCCCAAGGCAAAGCAGGGACAGTCCAAGGCAAAGGAGGCAAAAGTAGCATTTTTAGGATTAGGGAGCAGGCTGACCTAAACAGGTCTGCAAGGGGGTGGAGAAATAAATCTCCAGAAGATGTTGGCATCAGTGAAATAGAGCTCACTATGAGAGTAACAGAAAGTAACTGCTCTTTGCATTCTAGTCCACATCAAGCAAACTGTTTCTGGTCTAAAAATATTCTCTGTGGTGAACTGTCTGAGAGTAATTTTGTATCACTTCCTGACTTTATTTCTGACTTTTGATTTCCCATAGAGATCTGGAGTCTGATGGATTAGACCTGTTTCTGGGAGTAATTGTGGCAGTCCTGTCTTGGCAAGGAAGGGCCCTGTATCTGGAATGTGCTTTCTTTGGCAAGCGCTGGGTGGTGGCAACCTTCAGGGTGTGACAGGAGACCTATTTATTTACTTTGGTTCTTATGCTTACTGTAGGGGTTTTTCTGTGTGTGTCCAACTTTGGGTGCCAATACTTCTCTCCCACCCATGGGCTCAGTGATAGCTACGCCCTGTAAGACATACACTCCAGAAATTTTTCATGGCTGTTTTATTAACAGATGGCTGGCTTAACAAGGCCAGCTGTTTTATAAATAGGGCAATACATTTTAAATTAGTAAAGTCATTTGTTAAAGCAGTTGACTTTAACAAGGTGTGTTACTTTTTACCAGTAAAAGTGAGTAAAAAGCTGTTGGAGCAGGGAGCCAAGAGAGTTGTCTTATCCAAGTCCTTCCCCCGTCCCGCTTTTTTTTTTTTTTTTTTAATGTTTCTGTTCGTCTAAGGGTGGGACCATCCAAGATCACTCAAAGACTTTAAATTGATGTCAAATATGCTAACAGTTATCTACTTAATCTGCAGTGGTGGAAGTCCTACTGTAGATTGGACAGAGTGGGCAATAGTAAAAAAGAAAAACAAACCCAAACCTCTTGCCTTCCCTTGAGTATGTGGATTGCTATACGAGCATGACACTACAAAGGTTTCTCACTTCTTCTCTACCTCCCAGGGCCTTTTATCCAAAGTGATCTTTTGCTTCAGTCTAGGGATATGATAGAGTGCCTTCAGCCCAGGATCTCCCTGGCTTGTCCCACAGCTGAGACTCATCCACTGTACTACCTGAAAGAAGAATGTACTGGAGGCCACATAGTCACACCAAAGGTCTATCTAGCCACATATGTCTATCTGACAATGGCCTAAAGTGGGTACCTAGTATAACAGGGCAAGCAGTTTTCACAAATTCCTCATCTAGTCTGCATCCACTAGCAAACCAGGAACTTGAAGAGCCAGAAGGGAGATCATTGTAGTTAGTAAGTATGGATGGATTTCCCGTCTGTGAATGTGCCTCCCCTTAAGCCCTCACTAAATGTGTTGAATCACAGTGCCTGGCTGTGAGGACTTCCACGACACAACTATGTTGTGTGTGAAGAGGCAATTCCCTCAATTTTGTTTTTAAACCTGTGTCCTGATGTTCTCATTTAATGTTTCCTAGTTCTTTTGCTGGGAGAGACAACAACAAATTAGTCTCAGTGCTGCTCATGAGAAACCTTGCACAAAGAGAAAAAAATATTCTGTCAAATCTTAAGTCTTCCTTTCTTCAAATCAAATAATCTTTCTCTTACCAGTTCTCTTGTATCAAAAGATAAAAGAATTGTTTGTCTCTGAAAAAATCCATCTGCCAGGTAGGTAGTCACAAGAGATTAGTGTGATGTCTTCCAGCACCTCTGTTCTCATAAAGCATAAAGAAGGCAGGGCAAAGGCTGGTATCACCCACCCACTTTTTTTCAGAGCCTTCTCTTCCTAGGCAGAAACACAAAACAGCAAACAGTCTGCCAAACCTGCTGCAACTTGGAGAGCTTGTTAGGAAACATGCCAGGACCAGCGCTGCCTCCTAGTTGTAGGTGGATATTGGCAAGAAGTTCAATGCAGGGTAACCAGAAGAGATGCTGGAAATATGCAGCTCCTTCTTCTTCTTGCACTCTAACAGGGAAGTATTCACCAGCATTTATGCTTTATCCTTGAAGAAACTAAGACTAATGCTTACATTAGTGCCTGGGCAAGGAGACAACCCATCTCCTCAAACCAAGTACCGTGGTGACTTCACAGATTTCCTCCACTGCTTCCCAGGAGCTCCTCAGAAGTGTATATTTCATCATAGCTTAGCTGGGGCAGCTCTGAATCCTTCTTTTATAAGTGATTGGTGCTCCAGTGTGCCAGGCATGGCACGAAGTCAGGGTACAGTCCCTTTCCTGGAGTGCCTGCGGTGCCTGCTCAAGCACCAACTGCCTCAGATTTGAAGAGTATTTAGCAGTAGCGCATCTCTGGTTTTATGCCTGAGGTCAAAAATATATTAGGGCTCCTCCTAATGCATGAGGACTTGCATCCCTTGACTTTTGGAACTAGCTTGGACTACAGGTTACTGTTGTTGCACTCTCAGTTATTAAAAATAGATGGATCCTGAGAAATTGTGAGATTTGACTAGAGCAGGCAAGTTTGAGGGATTCTAACTCAGCACTGATTAGCCCATCTCTGTACTTGAAGAACAAACTGTTAGTACAAGATATGAGTGGAGGAACTGTATTTAGAAACATGTTTCCAGGGAAACATTAGTTTCTCTGGAAGACAACTCTGAGACATGAAATTTTATGTGACTCTTGGGACAAATGTAAGTTTGAAGACTTTTTTTCCCCGCCTGCTTTTTATAGTGAATACATTCTGCTCCAGATTTATTCGCTTCAGACCTGTATGGTAAAACCTATTTTAACTGTGGAGTCCAGTATCTCAGTGGATTTCGTTAAAAAAAGGGCCCACACAAGCTGCAGTTTAAAGATCCGTTGTTTGCATGGCAACTGAAATCAAATCAGCACCTCCTAAGCACATCCTTGCATACCATGCAAAATGTGACTTAAAGAGCAAGGCTCAAGATGCAACTTGGCTTCTTGCATGACATTAGACAAGTCAATTAACTGTGACTTGTTTGTAAAATCAGTGTATTGATAATTTCTTACCTTTGCCCCTAAAATTGCAAGGATCAATTTATTACACTGCTGGAACTCCAGAGAAAAAGGGCCAGTTTATACTGGCCAGAAGTTTTTCCTTTGACTAGCTCTTCCTCCTAAAACCAGAGTTTCCCCTCTTAACCCCTTGGCAGCTTCCTTACCAGGCAAGTTTTCTAGAAGACTGTTGGCTCTCACTTAGTGAGCAAAGTCTATGTTCTTTATACCAAGGAGATTTCTGTTGAAACTGCAAACACTATGAACTTGTCTAAGTACTTTTTGTCATTATTTTGTAAATTCTAATTTACTTATTCAGAAACTCTCTTGCCTGCACATTGTCTGTTACAAAAATATGTCCTTTGCTATATAATTGCATTTCTATACCCGATTCTATCTTTTTAATTTATTTTTTTTTAATTGAGAGAGTGGTCTGGAAGAATATAAGTCGAAGGAATTATATAATTAAGCTTTAAAATCCTATTTTCAGTGGACATAGAAGTAAATCAATCGGTTATTATTTTTCCAGCAAAGACATATGAGCCAATACTGGCATTTGTAAAAGTCAACATTTATCTCCGTTTTTAGTTTTCTGGCCAAGGTAGGAGAGGGCAGATAACGTTTGTCTTGGGAATTTGAAAGGCCCATGGTCCTTGCTTCTCATCTGTTAATGTCAAAGAGTCCTTGTTTGCTTACACATGTGAGGTTTAATGTGACCATCTGTAAAACAGCTATAAAATTAAACTTATTCAGTGTTGAAAGAACAGAGCAACTATTATTTATGTCATAATAAAATTAACTACGGATTAAATCTGTTTGTTTTAGCAGACAAATAAAAGCTAAATCCTGATGCCTATCTTTAGCTGTGGGTACTGTCAAGGAAGAGTCCCTGTGGGACGCAGCTGTGCCCAGAGTGCTGCAGGATGTGAGATGAGTGGGGGATGAAGGCTCTCCAGACCTTAAAGAGGTGTGCAGCATGTTGTGGTGTCATAGCATCAAATCCTGATTAAATTATGTGCTTAGGGATTTCTGACAAGCTTTTCCTACTTAGTTGCCACCCACATCTTTCATCTGGCATAGAATTGTAAGTAATTGTATCACTGTCTTTGGTCCATACTTGCTTTCTTTGCCTTTATCGCCTGCTGATCTCCAGCAAAGCAGGAAAAGCCCTCTTCTGACAATGTATCTCCACTCAGATGGTTCCCACCTACTCTGCACACACCACAGAACGTGAAAATGAAGAGTGTGCATGTTATTGGTATTGCTATTGCTGACCATTTGAAAACAAACAAAAAGCGAAATAACTGGTCTGGCGGCCAGACGCAGCTGTAATCAATAGTGTGAGCTGACTGGCAGTAAAGCAACATGGAGTGAAGTTATTTTTCAATCAAGTTAGGCTTTACCGTACTAATCCACTGAAACTGCAAAGGCTGTTTTCAGTAAACTCGTCACTTTATTAAAAGGGAGCCAAAGCCAAAGGAAATCCACTTAAGAAAGAAAAGTTAAACAATGTAATTCTGCAGCTGTAGAAATAAATTGAAATAGAGAAGGTATATTTTCAAAGCCATTCTTACAGCTAAATTGCAGTCATTATTATTAATGGAGAAATAAATAGAAAGATAATCATGAAAAGTTTCACTCTCTTCTTCCAAGTGAAGTTACACCAAACAAAATTCCCATTCTGACTTTTCCGGTGACGTGCTTATGAATGCCATGTTGGTGAGCAAGGGAAGAATGGCCTGCTGATGAAGTTCAGTCATAACTTTTTCTCCTCGGTTACTTCCAGTGTCATAAAGTTAGCAGGTAAAAGGTGTTGCTGTCTTTACAGCTTTACTGCACTGGGGTCGAACTTTATACAGGTGCAAACAAAACTAGCACAAGAGTGGCACACTGTTGTATGGAGTCCTGTTGGCATTACTTTCTCGGCTGTGTAAATGAGGTTATCGATCATCAGTTGTGATATTGTTACATAGATGCATCACAAAAATCATCTTATGTATTGTGTATTTCCTAAACATTAGGGCCTGACTGTGTCGTTGTCACTGAAGTATCTGACTGCCTTTGCAGTCAGTGTTTGTGGCTTTAATTTCAAGATCCTTTCAAAGTATGAATGATTCCACTGTTAAAGATGAGAAGCACAGAGATCGTGGAAATTTGCCCAAGGTCTGAAAGGGATTCCTTCACACATTTAAGACATAGTATCTTTTAATAGAGGTCATAGTCTGGTATCCATGACCTTCCTAGCAGTACGTTGTAGCAGAGTCCTTTTATTTTTTTTTAATGATACCTCAGTTTCAAAGTAGCATCTTTTGCTTACAAACTTACTGTTTCCCTGTTGCCAGCCATGAGGCTGCAATCAGGTAGTTGCGTTCCTGATTTTTTTTTCTCTATGAAGATTTCATTGTGTTTCTAATCCTGATGGGAACTAACTGGATGATCATGTTTTAGTCATGATTACTCAATTCTCTGATCTGACTTTGCTTGTACTCTGTGTGCTGTGAGTGCTTTGATGAAGCTCATTGCCATGCACACTTCAAGCCTGCCAGAGTCCTCGGAATACTTAATCATGGAAAGACACATGATCCCAGAATGACAGACTTTGGGGAGATATGGACTCAGGCTCACAAAACCCATGAGTCAGGTCTCATATTCCTGAAATGTTTGGTTTGCCTTAGGTCATTTCATACATCTGTAAAGAGCAGAAACTGTTCACAAGATTTAAGCTTCTCACCTTAAAACCAGGCTCTCAAAACTAAGCAGTTGCTGAATGGTGTGAGCAAAGCAAGGCACTGATTGCTGCACAGGACCTTGACCATCTGCAAAAGCTTCTCAGCTTAAAGCACCATGAGAAGACAGAACGGCTCTGACGTGGCTGTAATACAGCTCTGTGAGATACATGGGGCTTTTTATAAGAATCTTATACGAGTCTTTTACAAATAGTACTAAACCAGCTTTGAAGTGTCTAGGTCTAAGCATAGACATGGCCTTAGTGAAGAAAACATCTTGTCATCCTCTGTCTTCCAGTTTCAATGTCCATGCTTGTACTAGCTCAGCTGATCTCAGTATTGTTCATAAGGCGTTGCTGACATCAGAGGCTGCAAGCAATGCAGCCTTCCTGGTGCTTTTGGTGTCTTTTCCTATTTTACTGGATTATCCAGCTGAGTTGCTGTAAGGAACTGGAGTGCGTAGTCCCAAAAGCAGCAGTGTCCTCACAGTCCTCTTCTGTTGCTCATCCATCCATCTCACATGCTACAGATGAAGAAAAATGGAGGCCAAATAGTGATTTTTCTGTTGGAGAGCATGCACATTCCAGCTCCATAAGTACCTGCAGGCCTAAAGAAGGTGGATGTATCACCTATGAACCATATCCAGCACATACCAGCGGTCCTCTGTGCTGAAATTGGCAGGTGTGCCTATCAAAGTGAGAAAAAGAGACAGAACAGGAGCTGACCGATGAGAGCTCTTCTGACTCCTATGGCAGTAGGAATGCTGTCAGTCCTCATGCTCTGTGTTATTCCCATTGTGCAACATTCATGATTTGATGTGGCAAATGGATAAAAAAAATGCAAGAAACACACATTAACCATAATCCTGTTGTTTGGGCTTGGGGTGAGAGATGAAAGGCAGTGCAAGAGCAATGTGAAGTTGGAAGAATGAGCTAATGTGACAGTGTTTAGACATAAAAGCACTTTCAGGCCAAGGGCTGATGTAGTAGTAGGGCAGCTCTGCTGCCAAAACGCTGTTTGACACCCTCCCTAGTGCTGGCCAAAGTGTTTGCTAAGCCTCTTAGTGGCAGCGCGGATATGTGCTGGGTTAAAGGGTATGTGAAACTATGCTTCTGCATGGTGCAACTTTGAAGTCCCACCAAGCAGACTGCAGTGACTGAATGGTTCCTTGTCTTCATCTCTCTAACAGTCTTGGGGAGTGGCCAAGAGCACCAGGAAGCTTGGAAAAAATAATTTTAATTGGCATTAGAAGAAAAATAAAAGTAGAGAACTGATTCAAAGGGCTGTAGAAACCAGATCCTCTAACAGAAGCTCCCTCTCTTTCCTCCTGTGCTATGGACTATGACATATATTTGAAGGTCCGCCTTTCTCTGGAATGTCTGATTACCATTCTTCTGAGTACAAGCTAACAGCAAATAAAATGGCTTACGTCCCATTTTGAAGTATATCTCTTAAAACCATCTCAGAAGGGATCGTTATGCATGTTGAACACAGTTCAAAGCAACAAAATACGTGTTCTTTCCATGAGGTTTTTTTTTTTTTTAAACTTGCCTTTTGGAAAGAGGTGATGCCCTATGAGCACCATTGAGTGTATTAAAGGAAGGGCTTGTTGCCTGCATGATAATTAGTCCCTGAAGTTCTTGGTGCTCCCGTTTTCTCCTTTGTAACAGGTGACAATGCTCTGTCTTGTCCCCAAGGATGGGAAAGTCTGATAAGGAGGATCACAGAGCTCATTGGGTTGAAGGTACTGTGCAAACACAGAGTATAGCTATGTAGTAATGGGGTTTTGCTTGAAAGAAGATTGTCTTCCTGTGAGTAATACTGTACATGAGGAATGCCTCTCTGCTAAATTTTGTTTCTGGAAATATCCATAAATAACAGAAGTATTTGTTTGGCACTTAAGTCCGAATTCTTTTATGTTTGCTTTTTCTTCTGGGTGGATGTTCCATGTGGGCCATGAAGGAGAAAGGCTGAGTTCCTGCCATGTTCTCATTTCAGTTTTGGAAAAGAGCTGGAAAAAATAGAGAAGTAGAAAGGTGGTGGTTGTACTGGAGCTTACAGGTGAATTATTTAATGAGAGAGACAGTGCCAATGTTGAAGATGCATGCAGTGTCTACAACTCATTGTGCTCTGGTCTTTTGATGGCACTGGTTTAGTGCCATAAAATGGTACTATTTTAGTGTTGGGTCCTGAGAACAAGAGAATCTGTATACACATTTCTTTTCCTTGGGTTTTCATCCTGGCAGGCATACAACTAAAAATGTGGAGCTCCTTCAAGAGCTTCAATCTGTCACTTGAGGGCTGCATTGCCACATTCTGGGAGGTTCTTAGGAAGAACTGGGATCCTGAGTGTTACAGCAGGCCTCAATCCAAGCCCGGTCCAAGATTTTGTCTGACACCTTGTAGTTTTGATTAATTGGTAAGCTGTGCCAATGCTATTTCCAAACAATCTTCACACGTTATAGCCTGGTTTCAAAGCCTGCTGGAGCAAAAGAAAGATTGCTACTGACTTCAGAAAAATCCTTTGCTAACTTTTGGCAGCTGGACAGCATCACCAGAATAATGCCCAGGACTTCCAACTCATGGTTCCCATTGCTCACCAGTGTGCAGAGGGGACCTGACTTTCTGCTGTGCTGCCCACGAAGCCTGTGTTAGGGTTAGAGGGGAGCAGAGTTAAGGTCAGAGTCTCATGGGGGAGGCTACCTGATTGACTTAGCTGAACATTGAGAAGTTTGCCACCCTTCATCTGCCCGGAACTTCTTCTGTGGCAGCTACCCTTTTCTTAGAAAGGCAGGTGTAATTCTCTTGAAGCATACCTCCTAGAAGGTCATTTAAGACAAATGGCAACTCCTCAGGAGTATCCACTGGTCACTGCTAGGCTTTTGCACTTTATAATGTATCTTAAAAAGGACTTCTACTGTAGTTGAGCTTTTTAGCCATTTTAATCTAACTTTGGCAGCTTACACTCTGCTTTCATTTTTAAATGGCAGTTGCCTTGCTCTGCAACACAGCACCTTACAGTGTAGCTCCAGTCTTTTACGTTCTCTTTTTGGTTTTGTTTTCCTCTCTATCCCTCCAAGAATGGTCTTGTACCCTCTACTTCAGATCATGTGTCTGGCCCACAATGGACAAAGCATCTGCTTATTCCTCCAAAACCACAGGATTTTGCCCTAGTTAATATTAATCTCTGTAAATCTCTTCAATCTTTTGCTCTGAGAGTTGCATGTTTCTAATATTCATCTGACTACCATGCTCCTAGCTCTGTTTCTTCTGTGCTGCTGAATAGTTTTGATAAGAGACATTAAAGGGATGAATAAGTGGGAGAGAGGCAGAACACAGTGTGATTCTGTGTATTTTTCACTAGGGAGACCTATCTGAGGCCACTCCCTTTCTTGAGCATACCTGTAGCTCTTGGTGGTCCATGCAGTGGGTTACTCTTTCTGGCTTTTAATACTGTTTTTGCAGGACTGCACCTGTGTAATTAAGTTTTACTTCTGAACCTCTTCTAGTGCTGCAGTGTCCTGTTCAGAAGGCTTCATAAGCATTTCTTGGTTTGGATAATGTACTGCCTAGGTAACGTCCCCAAGTTGTTTGGGGACAACGGGGGAAGCAGAAAAGAGAAATCCAGAAGCCACAGGCACTCCAACAGGCAATTCTTTGTGATTTCATGGCTTCTGCAAGGTCGTTCAGTGTCGTACCATGTTTGTGGTTGCCTTTCCTTACCTGATTTTAGAGAATGAAACTACTGTCTTCCAAGTCCAAGTTTCCTATCGGTAAAGACAAATTCCAAAGATTATATGCCTCTGGCAGTTGTCTCCTCAGCCCTTCTGTACCATCTTGTATTTCTCTGAAGGTCCTGGTTACTAATTGTGAGAGTTCAAGTTTTGTGTTAAAGACTGACTCCTTCAAAGGAGCTCAAGAATCTGCCTGGGACTCCTGTTGGAAGTGGATGTGTTGCCAGCCTCCTGTGCCTGCATTTTCTTCCTTCTACTCACAAATTCAGTTACAATGGTTTCAAATGGATAAAAGTACAGTTAACCACCAACCTATTAACATTAACTGTCAAATATAGGGAACAGTGGGACTCTGGGCACACACTAGTTCTCATCTGACTCTGAATGTCAAGAAATAACCCTGACACATACTGTGGGTTTTGGTGGGCTTCTTTGCTCGTCTCAAACTATTCAGGCTTTAGCACTGTTGTCAGAACCGATGTAAAGCAGAATATTTTATTGCATTTCAGCTTTTGATGTCTCGACAAAATTAACCAGCCAAAAGGATTTTTTTTCCTCTCTGGATGGGAAAAACATAAACAATAACAAATATTTGACAGTCTAAGCTTTCTAGATTTGCCACAACAAATAAGGGTAAATGCAGAGCAGTGGAGATGAAACGGATTGGACTTTGTGACTAGCCCTTACTTGGTTGAGGTAGGATGGCTTCTGGAAGATGTTGTTCTTTTCTTCTTAGGTGCTACAGGATGAGCACCGAGATCTTCAGTTAGGAGTAATATATAGATACTGGTGCAGATATTGGTGCAGGTACAGGGCATTCTTCACTATGTGGGAGGGAAAGGGCTGTGCTAGGCACTCCTGATTTTATTTTTCAACAAGTGAAGAGAATCAGACCTGATACACTCAAGTAGGTAGAAAAGCTGCAAGAAGAGGTTGAAATTGAAGTTAAGCATTGCCCTTTGAAGCAGAGTTCAGCACTCCAGCAATGGCAAGGGTTGGACATTTTGCCCACTGCAGAGCTGGGGACCTAAATAGCCCCAAGAAACATCAGTAGTCCCAGGAGGTGAACTGTTTGTAGAAACCAGTACTAGTGCAGCAAACAGCACTGGAAGACAGTGAACCTTGGGCTAGGAGCAACTCTTGAACCAAGATGTAAATGTGCATTGCTCCTAATGGCCATTGCTGGTAATAGCAAATCCTGTTTATTTTCATGTACAGGAGGTATTACACCGTTTGTACAGCATATAATATACCACAAGAGGTGGTGTGCACAGTCTGAAAACCACTTGCCGGATCAATGTCTAAATCACTAGTTAGATCAAGTCCAAACCCATTGAATTTAACCTAATTACTACTTTGTTGGGTCCAGTAACCTTCCCAGTAAATGCTGATGTTTGTTTCATTCAAAGTGTTCAGAACAGAATTGTATTTCTCTTTTAAAAATTGTCAACTTTTGTTTCATAAGAGCATTCCTGGTATGTAAATGAGAAATTTTGTTAATCTGTTCAATAACATTTTCCATGTGGATAAAAAGTCATAAGAACAAAGATATTTGCTTTGTGATTGAAGGGTACAGGGAGGGGAATCTTCACCATCTGCCACTACCAAATTAGTTTTCAAGGGGAAAAATAAATCCGTCTCATTGGAAGCTATTTTGATAAGCTCTAACAGTAATATTTTATCTAGGATTTCTCTTCCACAGCCCTGTAGAATTTACAAGTAAATTCATCTTTCCAATGCTTTGATAAGAGGAACATCTGTCTCAGACATTGTGAGGATAGAAGCACTAAGAGTTTTTTAGAAGTCTCATATTCATCCTGCAATATTTGTCTGGTGTATGTAATCCTAATACACCAATTGCAGCAGTAAATATTTTGCTATAACCAGACATTGAACTCCAAAAGAAACCTGTTTAGCTGCAGCTAATGAAAATGTAATGCCTGTGATCCTGCAGTGTTTGTGTTCTGCAGCACCAACCTGAGTTTTAAAGAATTTTGAATCACTAAGACTCAGACTCTGCAACTTTGTCAGAATGAAAAAGCCTCAAGCTTTCAACACCTGCCATAGAAATTTAATAAGGACCCTAATAAATGGGTCAGTTTCAACAAACAATTAACTTAACAACTTCATCTGGAAGGCTTAGAGGCCTTATTTCATAGGAGGTAACTTGAGAACAGTCTCATGTTATATAGGGTAGTTAATGTTTCCTTTAGAAAACCAGAGTTTTTAAGATTTAATATTTCATGTGCTCCAAATTACATCAAATTGGCATATGGTACACAACAAAGCCTTCAACCCCTGTATAGATCAAAAAGAAAATTTATATTAATCTTCTAAGCTGTTTGGGGGTTTCTTAAGCACAAGGAAAATACACAATTCCCAGGAATCTAGAAGCTTATAAAATGAATTTTGTGGGCAATTTGGATAAAATTATTCCTTATACTTTGATTACGCCATTAAAATTCACACTCCTACAAATACGGAGATTTTCTTGTAAGTAGTGAGGACTTATTGAGCAGTGTAGCTGGACTGCACCATATAGACTTGAGAGTAATGTGTTTTCCTGTATGTTGTCTTATGTTATGAGCTATTTTTTCAGCCTCTTGTGAAAATATATAATAGAGATTAAGTCTCTGAGGGTTCCTAGTTCAATGTGTTCATTGTAACACTGTTGAGATGAAGCAAAACTAGAAAATACAATTGCACTTTTCCCTGCCCTGCTTTACACATTTCATCTTAAAATCTCCATTTATTTTGCTGTCAGTTGCTCTCCCCACCCAACCTCCCTTTCTCACCCCCCTTTTTTTTTTGTTATAGCTTACCTCTAGTCACCCTTCCCATGTCAGATGTATTGCTTGCGTGTGCCCTGTCTTTTGTCTTTGCATCTGAACTTTGTCCCACATGTTGTGTTTGAACAGTAAAAGGTCTCCTGGACAAGGATCTGTTCTTCCTTACAGCTGTCGATATCCTGTACCTAACATCAACATCCTGTATCTAATGCCTGACCGCTTATTGTAACTAATGGCATGGCCTTTATTTGCCCGTATAGCATATGCAATTACTTGCATCTATATAGGAAAAAAAAAAAAAAGTAGAACAGCATGCTAGGATTCACGTGTCCCACGTGCACTGTATACAGAAGCTTATTGAGGCAGATCTTAGTCAGACATCACCCTCTTTTTGCTGCTTTGACATCAAAATTCAACCTGGCTACTCAGTGCCATCGGTCTGGTCTATGCAAAGACACAACCACTTAATTAAAATAAAAACCTAAGAAGTTCTGTTTAGCTAATGGTATTGCTGGCAGCCTTGTTATGATCTGTAAAAACAACATGGGCTTTCACACTGGAAATGCACTCTTTAGTGTTTGAGACATAGTAGCACAAGCTTGGAACACTGCAGGCAGCAAATGAGCAATTTTAGGTAAAATCCATTTTCTAAGGTGTCAGTTTGGCTTCCTTCATGAACATTAAGTTTGCAAAGAAAAAAGCATTCAGACTTAATAGTATGATGACTAGTAAACAGAATTACCTAGGCTGAATCACAGTGTAGGAACATCATGAAGCCCAGTTTAAAATCCAATTCTCATTTTCTTTAGGAGTTTGGGTAGTTCAAAAGTAAATTGTTCAGAGTGTGTTCGTTAAAGACTGATTGATTGGCTGTATGAAATGGGGTTTTGGGGTGAGGAAGGCAGAAGGACAGGAATTTGCATTTCCCAAAACTTAGGGTGTCTGAACCACATGTTTCATTTTAGAGTTAGGCTGTAGTATTTAAATATCATACGTTTGCCCGTATATTTTTGTTGTGTAATAAGAAGTGCCATTTTCTTCTGATCTAAGACTTTGGCAGATGCTTGGATACCTCCAGAGCCATATACATTATGAGCTGGTTCTGTGGTGGCCATTGGTTACTGACGAAGTGGATATAGGACGATTCTCCTGGCAAGTTATTGCCTCTGAAACCAAGGGCAATGAAAGCATCCTTTTTCACAGTTAGCCACCAAGACCACCATTTCTGTCTTGAAAACTTGCTTAACATTAATTACAGGTATATTTTGTATCTATAGAGGTTATAACTTGCGGTAGAAACAAAGAAACTGGCTTTTGTGCGTGTTATAAAACTAGCAGTTAGTAGGATGTCTTGAAGGTAAGTTCCAAGTGGATCTAAAAGCCAGCTTGACCTGTTGTGAAGGTTTTAATGTCATCTGATGATGGTATCCTGGATGAAATGCTAATAGCTTTGGAAACAAATTTAAGTGACCTTCTGCTTTGCTTCGGGAGTAATATCCATACATGCAAATCAAGCTATGTAATTACACACTGACAAGTATTCCACTCAAATCAGCTTCCACATTTCATAGTTGCTTCATGTACCCAGCCCTGTGGTGGTGTGCCTCAGAGGATTACTCATAACTGGTTCTACAACAACAGAATAAATAGTATTTAAAAGCAAATCAATATTTGCCGTCTCCAGTTTGCTGTTGAACGTAAAGGCTGTTAGGGGATTGGCTTCTCGTAGGTATTGCAACAGTAGTGACCTTTGAGGAGATCTGAAAGAGGAAGAATGGCATTAGCAGTAAATGCCTGAGGAATTTCTAGGCTGGTGGGGCAGGAAATAATGCCACAAAGGAAAGCAGCCAAACTCTCTTGTCCATTCACATCTTAACCTTGAATTTGCCCAAGTGGTTTTTGAACTAGCTTAGTTTTAATCTGTGACAAATTAGTTGCCTTTGCCATAAAATTTGACAAATCAGAGTATGTATCTTTGTGAATATTTATTTGCAGACTGACTAGTGTGCAGATACTGTGGCTGAGTCAAATTCTGCCAAATTCTGCTGTCCTGTAGGACACAGTTGTGGGGCAGAGAACTGTGTGGGTTATACAACAGGCTTATCATCCTACCACTACACCCCTTCCCTCTCCAGGGGTTTCTCTCTCTCTAAATTGCTCCAGCTAATGCCTCTCAGTGCCTTACCTGTGTACTGTGATATAAATATTGTGCCTCTGCCACATCTTAGACCCTACTGTGAAAGCATGTTGCAGTTCAGCTTATTGGAGGAGTATGGAAGACCCAGCTTCTGCATGGTGGTCAAAATTTCTCTTTATAGTTTTTCTCTTATGTCAAGGTCTGAGCTGAGCTGAACTAAAATGGCAGTTCCTAACTTTACTACCTTCCAGCATTACATCTTTGAATCCAACCCTCACAGCAGGCATCCTTCTTTTCCAGCATAGGATTTGTGTGCAGGCCAGCCATATGGTGTATGTAATTATTATTTTATAACGGTGTTATTGCTCTCTAGCTGCCTAGTAAACCTAGTGCAGTTTCAGTAAACTATATACATAAGCATAGGAACTTTAGACTTGAATGATTTTCTTCACTTTTATACAATAGTAGGTGTGAAGGAGAAAAAAAGATTCCATTTAATTTATAGAAACTGTATAAAGTTTATAGAGTCACTACAATCATCTCAAATGAAAAGGTTGTGGAGAAGAGAGGCTGTACTGAAGCTGGGAGGTCCACAAAGCTGGAGAAGAATAACAGTTAAAGGCACACATCAGTAAATACCTGTGCTGAACTTTTCCCATTAACTCTACTGTCAAGCATATGGACTGCATTAGGGGTTTGTCTGCTTTAGGGGTTTTATAAACGCATTTCCTCCCCTTTCCTCTTCCCTGTCCAGTTACTATTGCTTTAGACTATTACAGAATCAAATAATGTCCATTCTGGGGTCATCGATACTACTGGAAAGAGGGTGTTTGCTGCAGAAATGAGAAATGTTCACTGATTAGTGTCAGAAACCTGTGTATATATGCAAGTGCTTTCCTGAATGTGCCCTTTCTTTTTTTTTTTTTTGGTGTGTGAGCTTCCTGAAGGAGTAATACCAGCTTGGCTCGCCCATCCTTTGAGGCATATGTGCAACTCTAATTTGCATCAATGGCAGAATTTCTGCAGCAAAATTAGGAGGCAATGTGTGCTCAGTTTTATGGATGATCTGTAAACAAACATAGCTCTCTTTTGCATCCTTATTTACCCTGAAAATGAAGGTTCCCAAAGTGGCTGATGACAAATAAGACCCCAAACCAAGAAGCCAAGCCTCTGATGAAACCAGAAAACAGGAATTTTCTTCCGTATACCTTTCTGTGTTTCCTCTTTAATTTTGGTTGATATTGGAAGTCTGTATATCCAGACCATTTGATAAGGTCTCCTGTCCTCCCCGAAAACTGGCACTGCCTATCCGAGCATTCCTCAGCGTTTCAGACAAGCTTAAGAAAGAAGTGGCCCTGTTGCCTGCCACTAGCTCCTGTGCCTGTTCTGCCTTCCCCTTCAAACACATTTATTTGAACAAAAATAAGTATATCTGTGAACAGATCTGATTTAACATAAACCTCCACCCACCGTCAAAAGTTCATTTTAACAGATCTATTATGGAAGTTACGCCCTAGGTGACATATAGCACTTCTGC
>NW_009592923.1:1366-35719 GCF_000690535.1 Cariama cristata | reverse complement strand
GGATGTGTGAGTGCATGGAAAGCCAGTTCTGGGGTCGAGGTGCTGAAGGAAGGAAAGCCCAAGAAAGATGTGACACATCTCTTAGTTTATTGTACTTTGAGATTTGTAGGTGGTAAATGCTGTGGGTTTTTTACAGATATTCTGGAACCCTAATATAATTTACAGTTTCATTTGTAGAGAGCTGTTTCAAATCTGTGCACATTTTTCTAAGATATTTTAAAAGAAAAGCCAACAGCAATAATTAGTTTGGCATTTTTGATGTTTTCTAAAGCACTTAAAGGGTAATGACTTTTTTTAACCAATCTTACATAAAATCAGGTTTTACAGGAATAAGAGGACTTAAAAGGCCTAAATGGCTGTCAGTGACAGATGTAATTCATGCTGAAAGCTCTGTTCAGTGCATCAAAATAAGGAAAACAATTATACATATGATTAGAGGCTGCTGACCCTTCAGTTAAAATGATCAAAAAAAGCAATATTAAAATTTGATTTACGGAAGCTACTACTTAGCCTATAATTAGTCTGACCAATAAAAACAAACCAGACTTTTACAGAATGTGATTTCCCAGTAGATAGGTTAGCTATTTTTGTAGGGCTGAAGAAACACAAGATGGTTTTAAAATATATTTGATATGCTCTATGAGTATATTGAAATATAGCATATAACTAGTTTTAATGGTTTTTGTTCATAAATTGCCAGATTTCTTTAAGTCAAGTGAAATTTGAGAACCACTTGAGAATAATTGTCTCTAAAATGAAATATTACTTTGTCAGTCTACTTCATTTATATTAAATATATGGTTTACTTTTTTATATTAGAAGGTAAATGAAAGTTGGTCAGTAATATGATTCCCCTTACAGTTTTGCTGTAGTTCACTGTGGAAATGGATTCAGGAAATGGCAGATGTGATTAAAAACTCCTCAGTTGGCCCAAGAGCTGTTTGTGCAGCACCTAGCATACAGCACTTCTGGCAAGGAACAAGCACTCCTCGTCTAATTGCAATATAAGTAGAATGATTCTTCAATGTAAAGACTTGGAATTTTGATTTCAAATGCACTAGTTAGGAGATTGGAAAGATGAGATTTGATGAGGCTTTTCCATTCATAAGAATGAAGACAAAATTGTTGTGTTGGCTAATGCGGTCCTGTTTTCTTGTGCATCCAAGTAAGTACATTGGAATCCATGTCAGCCCAATTTGCATGAGGGTGTCAGAGCAGTAATCCTATAAATTGACATAGAAGGGTCAAGCTGCCTGCTCAGAGGCTAACATTACTGGAGAGCTGTGCACAACACATAAGTGTTCACCTCTCGGTAGCTACGCTGAAGATTGCCAAACTAAGAGAGATTTCTTCCTACATCTTTTAGAATGCATCTACGAGTGTCTAGCTCATGTCTGGGCAAAGAAATTAAATAAAAAAGCATAGCTCAACCCTATATCTCTCGATCTGGAATATATTTGTTTTATTCACAGAACTGTCATGAATTCTGACTTTTTTGTGCACCAGTTTTTGAAATTTCCTACCAGCTTCTCCTCTTCTGCAAACTTAAGTGCTGTTTTTTCTTTCTGATATTTCTAGTGGAACGGGAAAATGTACAGAAGAGGACCTTTACCAGATGGATAAACCTACATTTGGGAAAGGTAAGACTGCCAAACAGTCTTGATATTGAGATACAAGGACACAACCATAAACAGATTGTAGTTAATTCCTTTTAAAGTAGTTAAAATTTGGAAACAAAGTTGACTTCTGTGCATATGGGGATGTTTGGAGGAGAATGAGGGGAAACTGAAAGCATGTTTCCGGGTAAATGAAAATTGCTTTTCAGGTGCAATGAATGCTTGGCTTCCTTTAGTTCATCTCAGGTGCATTTAAGTCTTTAATGCTACTGACTGTTATCATGAGGCTAGAATTTTCCCATACAGTGAACCCACATAAAATCAATCATGGTTGAGGCTGCTCTGAGGTGATGATGACTGTGTTCTTCCCTGGACTGGAAGTCTGATCATCTGAGGCATCATGGCCAAAGACTGATGTTCTTCTGGCTTCATCTCAGATCTGCAGATGGGAAACATTAATTCCTTGTCATTCATGGGGCGGGGGGCAGGGGGGACATGGACGGACAGATGCTGTATGATGGGATCTTTACATATCCACTTACATTAGAGAACTAATTTTTTGGACATCACTTCATATTTTTCAGATGTAATTGTTTCTTAATCACACCATAATATGGCTATTAAACCTAATTTACTTTTCTTATTGATAGCAGATAAGTACTAACTCTCCTGAGTAGTCTGCCATCCAGAGGATGATTTTCCTGCTGTTGAGGATGAAAAGAGAAAAAAAATTCTTAATGAGACAGCAGCAGTACTTAGTGCAGGATCAAGGAATGAGACGAGCTTCCTCTTCTAGACAAAGTCCTAACTTCGACTGGAGTTTCAGCTTCACAGTGCTTTTAGTATCTGTGGCTAAATTTCATAAAGTACAGACTGGGACTAAGTCTGGGCTACAAGCTGACTCTCAGTTTAGCTCCTGTGGTTCTTGGGAAATGATTGCATTTCAGACATAGTAAAGTAGATGGGTTTTAGAAGAAAGGCATCACATATATAGTTGCTTAAGTCCGCTACTCTGCAATGAGTGTTGCTGAAGGAATAAAGGGATCCTCTTAAATCTCACTGGAAAATCAGAATAAGGCTGGTTGGAAATGTTTTTACTAGTAATTGCTCCCAAAGGTCTCTCAGAATGAAGACAGTGTTACATGATGTCTTTGTGAATAAGGCTCTAGGGCTTTAAACTAACTGCAGTTTTGGAAGTTGTCAAAAAGGGTTGTCAAATATGTGACTGTGGAGAAGGTCTTTGATTTACAGAAGGAATTAGATCATGAAAAAGGCTGTAGGGTGCTGTTAATTCTGCCATGCCAAGCATATGAAGTCTCAGAAACTTTGTGGGCAGGTGAACTGTTTTCTCTGGAGTGCATACAAATTTTTTTTCCTCTCTGATTCAACAAAGAAAAATGCTTTTCTGAAGAAAGGGCAAAGTCTGCTGCTATAGTAATATTTTTCCTGGAAGTGGCATAATAAATATACTCATGTAAATAATGAGAGCTTTGCTAAAGCGCTCTCTAATTACAGGTGATTCCCTGAGGACACTCACTGAGGAAGGTGGCTTCTGCCTTTATCCTCAAAGAAGCACTTCTTTATTTTAAAGGCAGTAGTGAAGTCTTCTTCTTGTACTTCTTCAGGAAACTTATGGTGTGGTGTGTCCCCTTTTGGAGCAGACCATCCCATCTCAGTCATGTTTTGATAGCAGCTGGCTCTACTGGTCATGGGATAATTGGGAGTAGACTGCATCTTCTGAGTTCTGGTTGTTCATGTCTTAAGTACTGAAAGAATAAAAAAGTTTTGAGTTTGAGGCTTTCATATAGGTTACTTAATTTTGAAATGAATTATACTTTTCTTTCTTTTATTATGGTGCATTGTTTAGTACTCTTCACTACATTAAAGACTGGTAATGAAAATGTATGGTCCCAGTTTGCCAGAAAGAGAGTTGAATCGAAGAGTGTTGAATCGAACAGTAGTGCATGGTCCAACCAAAGATAAAAGAACTGGACTCTTTAGGGACACGTGAGTGACACCTGAACAGAGCGTAACTGCTGCAGCTGAGACTGCCTCTAAGGGCTGAGCTGATTTGGCTGTGTGCCTCACAGCACACATCAACAGACACCTCGGTGAAGTGAGGAGATGGTTCCCTTTGGAGGAGTTTGCTGAGAAGAGAGAGACACAATACCAGAAGTTGCTATTTAAAGTACTTAGAAAATACTGGGAGACAGAATGGCACCACCAGAAGCCTTACAGAGGAGACAGGACATTGTGGCTGGCTGGACCGTGGGCTTATTTCAGCATAAAGTGGGATTTGCTTCTTCTGGACTTGTCTTAGTCTGAGCAATCAGCACCCAACCCGTGGGTGGTCACTTCCTAGGCACAGCATTTAGGGTGAGATTCTGTTATGGGAAATCTGGAATAAGTCCTTGTCTGATCTCAATTACCTGAATACTATATCTCAGTTTTAGCTCCGACATTCCTAGGACAGAATTGCCACTGATGTGAGAAATAGTCAACCTTTTCTTCCTTCAGGCTAAGATTTACTTCTAGTATCTCCGTCTTGTAAAATTCTCCTTCTTACTCTATGAAATCATGGTAACTTACCAAGCAGTACTGCTTTAAAAGCTACCTGGTTTCTTTTCTTCACAGTGCAAGCCTCCTCTCAAAGTGAAAGACTTGTTTATTGATATACAAGATGGAAAAATCTTGATGGCGCTACTGGAAGTCCTGTCAGGACAAAAGCTGGTATGTATACAAGAGGGAGAAACCTCTGTACGTATGGAGCTCTGTATGTTATGAGCAACAATGTATGGACATCCAAGGAATAAGGGTGAATTTTATCCTGTGTCTTGGGTATAGTAATAAGAAATTCAGCAACGTTGTTGTGATTTCCTTATGTTACAGGCTGGTGTCCTGAGTTGTAACTGAGATTTCAAGGAAATATATAACAATGAGGTGTAAATGGTGTGTGATCAGTGTAAATTTTCCTACCTCTCAGGATTTTTTAAGCTTTTAATATATTAATGCTCACATATCCATTTGGAGATCACACAAGACACGTTACCAAGAAAAGACATATTTGCTGTATTATTTTTTTAATCTATAAATTCTGTTTCTATTTTGTCTAAGATCATTATGACACTTAGGTCTGCTGATGCTTAGTGTAGTTGTGAGTTTAGTTCTAGTATCCTGGCTCAGGTTTCATTAGTCTTACTGATATGGTCTAAATCAGAAGGGTAAAGCTTCACTTACGAAAATCTTTTTCTCTCCTCCTTTCTTTGTAATAGATGTTTAAAGTTCCACATACCAGAAACGGAAGCACCCAGTGCAAATATAAATGACCAATTACAATTGACTTTGATGTTTTCTTTCTACATCAAACTCCTCAGCAAGTACTCTCTTCTTTGTGGCTATCACATTTGGATAAGAGGAGAGACCTGTTCTGCAGCCATCTCGCCACTGCAGATGCACTTGCAGTCACCTGGCGATGCTCTATAGTGACTGAACCATCTGCAGACTGCAGCACGTATGGCCACTCTGGTCACATGTTCAGAACCACCTATTTTTTAATATTCTTGCAGTTTTGGGGAGCTGTAGCAGAAGCAGCAGTGTCTCTGCGTGCATTCACACAGATTGCATTGAGAGCCAGGCTGGAAAGGAATTGAAAGCGGAGACACATCACGGTAGACCCTAGGCTATGCCTCGTGAGGTCAGGGAGGAGGGCAAGGAAGGAGGTGAGGTTCGCTGGCCAAACTTGTTGCGCTGGCAGTTAGGTGTTCCTGCACACGTGATAAAAACAGTGTGCCAAAGTGGAATTGCAGGGAGACGGGTATGGAACAAATCTGTTTCCTTTATGCCAAAGTGAATGTTTCTGCCTCCCACCTGCCTGGGCCTGCTATGAAAACTGATCACACTTCCTAATTAGGATCACTTAATTCAAGACAAAAAACTAATCTATTATTACGAATTTTCAGGTAAATTTGGTCCTATGACTGAACATGGTTGGGGAGTGATTGCATAAATAATCAGTGTGGCAGGTCCAAGAAAGTGATAACATCTGGAGAGCAGGAAAGCTGGTTGCTAGCCCTCTTTTGCTACAGCAAGGGCAGATCATGTAGTTGAAGTGCTTCACTAATCAGAAAAGATGGTAATAATTTTACATAGGTATATTTCCTTAGCTTCATTTTGCCTCTGTGTTTATAGGTTTTTAAGGTTCGTATGATGTCCTGAATAATTCCACCATTTTTAAAAACGCTGTGGCTCTTATTTTTTCTAGATGCACGAATACAAATCTTCAACCCATCGCATTTTTCGTTTGAACAACATAGCCAAAGCACTTAAGTTCTTGGAGGACAGTAATGTGAGTATTTCCAAAGGCCTGTCTAATATCTTCTTCTGATATATGTTGCAAATTGTAAT
This sequence comes from Cariama cristata, assembly GCF_000690535.1. Classification (NCBI taxonomy): domain Eukaryota; kingdom Metazoa; phylum Chordata; class Aves; order Cariamiformes; family Cariamidae; genus Cariama; species Cariama cristata. The sequence continues at coordinate 29,699 of NW_009592923.1, read as the reverse complement.
TGTTGTAATTGTAACTAATCTGATGTGCTGCTTGTATGTAAGAGGAATTGTACTGCTTAAAGGCACAATGATTTACCTTAGCAGCAAGGCTGAAAAGCCACATAAAAACGCACAACGAGAACACCTACAGAGTCTAAAACAAGGATTATTTGTTCATTTTATAATGTAAAAGTTCAACAGGATTAAAGGATCAGGAACCCAATATTAAAAGAAAATAAAAAGAAATGCAAGTAATTTTTATGAACTGGATATTGCTGGCATTACTTCTATTACGCTGAAGGTAGATGACTTTCGTCAGAAATACTTTCAGTATTACAAATCATGTATTTATCTGGTAAACTGCTGCAGCAGCTGATCATGAGTCAAAGGCAAGAGAAAATTAAATCTGGGAATATGACAAAAATGCAAAATTCCAGGAATCAAAACCTTGTAAGGATGTAACTTCCCTCATAGTGTGGCACTACTGCAACATCACTTCCTAAAGTTGTAAGTGACAAAGCAAGATCAGACCTTGTAACTTGAAATGCTTTATTCCTTTTTTTATTTCTCCCACTAGGGCTTTATTCCAAAGCCCTATGGATGTGGCCTGTGTCTTGAAAACTCTCTCTGCTCTTGGAAAATGTTGAAAAGTAATGGGGTCAACAGAAGTCCCAGCCATGTAACAACTTATGGTATACATGGTATACCTAGATCTTTCAGAGGGAGAAAACAAATATTGGACTATGTCCTATAAAGGACTGCAGCAGGGTTTAAACTTTATGGGTGAGGAGGGACCCAGTGTGTGCATAGGGGGAAAACCCTGGCTTGCATGGATGTCACTTTGCTGCTTCCCTGCGATGATCCTGCAGCAGTGCTAGTCATGCAGAGAGGCACTGCAAACCCCAGTCTTAGCGGATCTCTTACGACCTCATAGATGTGGGAGGTTTAACCTCCTTTGTCTGTTTCCCCAGGAGAGGATGTGAAAGGTCAAGAAGTTGTCTAATAACTTCCAGGTGTTTCAGTTTCCTTTTGGAAACTCCATCAGTAGGGGCTGATCTGGCCCTACTCTGTATGTTTACATGTCCTGCTATAGAACTGCTAAGAAATATTTTACATGTTCACGTATTTCTTAACAGTTTCCTAGTTGATGCTTTCTACCCAAATCCTGCTAAGGCCTGCTGGCAGATGAGATTTTTTCTCTCTGTTGCTACCAACACATTGCAGAGCTGCAGCTGAAGTATGTCTGGTTGCCATGACCTCACTAGGGGACAACCTAGAACCTCAATGAGCAAGACCAGGCAGGAGGAACCTCGGACATAGGCAGCCTTTTAATTAGTAGTACTAAAAGACCTACTTTTATATGGATTTCTTGTTTCCTTAAGAGCAAGCAGCCAGCATCTTCTAGCCAGGTATCTATACTGGGCTGGCTGACAAATGTAAGCAGCAGTAAGAGGACAGAGCTGACACTGAGAGCAGTCTAATGATGAATGACACTGGCTTCCCATTTTGGAGAAACTGCTATTCAAATGTACTGGGTCTTAAAGGTTTTCCCATGCCAAATACCTTAAAGCTAGAAAGAAATCTGAGCCTTGAAATATGACAGCTAGAGGTGTGTTCTTGCTAAGATTGAAAACTGTTATGTGAACCACTAGATAAAAAGTTATTTTGCTTTCCTTTTTTCAGTTTAACCAGACTGGTTAGTGAAGGGCGGTGATGAAAGTGTTGGCAAAATGCCTTGGCTGCCAAGACCTTCAGGGTTAGATATTAAACCACAGTGGGTGGAACCGTCAGCGTACACTTCTGTGGAACTAGGGCAGCAAGGTAAAGCACTGCTAAGTGATTAATCATGTACAGGATTTCTAAGTGATAAAATAGGCTTGTACTCTGGGCTTTAACTCGGTCTGGGTGCCATGTGCAGTACCAACAGCTTCCTTGCTTCCTCCCTCCTCCATGACCTTTGCAAAACCAAGTCTGTGTTGTCTAAGAAAATAACATCCTGGTGTTATCAGGTGGAAGAAACCTCAGTGTGGGAAAGTCTAGAGTTTGCTTGGATTAGGCAACCCTATCCTTTGTTAACTGATTTAATGAGAACTCTGTGCCAAGCTGTGTAAGGTGAGATAAGGAAGGAGATGCATAGCAAGACAGAAGTAAGCATATCTTTTTAAGATTTTAATTTTGTACAAGAAGTGACTCTACTTTTTAAGAATAGGATCCACTGGAGGGGGCACCATATTGTTCCATTTTTGTATGGAGGAAATGCATTTGTGGTCCTGAGGATGCAGAACTGGGCTCACTTCTGTTCTGCAGACAATGCTGGGAACTTAAGATAAGAGTTCCATGAGCAGGGTGATTGTAATCAGGACAAATTATCACTAACACGAGGTTTCAGTATTGCTTTTTAACTGGACAGTCAGTGGCAAAAGTGTTCTGGACATATCCAGTAGTCTCAGTGCATTTTTTGCATTTACTTTGCATCTTTGAATTTGACTTTGAATTTATGATCTCTTCTACAGGTAAAGCTTGTTAGCATTGATGCAGCAGAAATAGCAGATGGAAATTCCTCTCTGGTACTTGGACTAATATGGAATATAATCTTGTTTTTTCAGGTAATAAAACTTGAATACTTTAATCATAAGTGAAAAATCTTCATGGTATCAATCTATTCCAGCTGAATACTGATTTTAAATTGATTTTTAATCCTTAAGAACATAATTAAGCATGCTAAACATGAGCTTTTCCCTCCTAATATACGCTAATTTTATACCTGCAGCTGCTTTCATTTTACTTCATTGGACCTATTTTGGTGTAAATAGGAGACAATTTAAGCCCTTGTTTGACTTGGACCAGAATTAGAGCTTCAGATTACTACTTTCCTTTCTGTCATGTGCCTTCTCAGGGTTCTGTTCCAGATTCCCTGGATCTGAACCAATGTCTCGGGTTTGGTTCCAGGTCATAGTTTATTTTCAATAACCTTTTCTGGATTTTGTCCAATGTGGAGGGAAATTCCATGTAGAATCACTCATCTCTGCAGACTTACTCAACATGGCAAAAATTCACAACTGATGTAGACGGCCAAATGAAAGATCTTGAAGGGCCTGGAACTGATAAAACTGATTTGAGCCTGAAACTTGATTTAGCCCCAGGCTTAGATTAAAACTGCTCACTAATCTACACCTGTTTTGAAAATGACCTTCTAGACAATACCAAATTCCAAGGAACAGAGAGAGATGGAGGGAGGGTTCTGCAACTCTTGTAAGACTGTGAGGCTCTGTCATTTTTTTGGGCTCATTTAGAAAATGGCTATAGGTTTAAAAAATAATCTTGAAGTTGAACTGGGGTTTCTCTCCCTGGTTGAGCTCCTCAAGCTGAACAGTGTTGCACCGCACCAGTTTGGCCAGATGGACTTGCAGGCAGAGATGGCGTGACCAGAATCTGTCACCCCAGCAGCAGAGGGCATGGGGGGACCTCAGAGCAGCACAGTGGATAATTTGGACTCAAATATCAATGCTGACCAAGGACAGGAGTGCTGGTGCAGGTCACCATTTCTTGACTAAAAATATTTCATAGAATCTAGAATCACAGAATAGTTTGGTTGGAAGGGACCTTAAAGACCATCCAGTTCCAACCCCCCTGCCATAGGCAGGGACAACTTCCACTAGCACAGGTTGCTCAAAGCACAAATGCTCAAAGCCCCATCCAGCCTGGCCTTGAACACTTCCAAGGATGGGGCATCCACAACTTCCCTGGACAACCTGTGCCAGTGCCTCACCACCCTCACCGTGAAGAATTTCTTCTTTGTATCTAATCTAAATCTTCCCTCTTCCAGTTTAAAGCCACTGCCCCTTGTCCTGTCACTGCATGCTGTTGTAAAAAGTCCCTCCCCAGCTTTCTTGTAGGCCCCTTTAGGTACTGGAAGGCTGCTTGAAGGTCTCGCCGGAGCCTTCTCTTCTCCAGGCTGAAGAACCCCAACTCTCTTACCCTGTCTTCATAGGGGAGGTGCTCCAGGCGTCTGGTCATCTTTGTGGCCCTCCTCTGGACTCGCTCAAGCAAGTCCTGTGATGAGAACAATTTTGGTTAAACTAACTTTTCTTTCAAGGACATGTTTCTTTGCTTTTTGTTTAATATGAATTTGCTCAGTTCCGCCTGAACTGATACCTTGCCCTTTGTGTTTCCTGGGGTTGCCAGCTGGGCTGCTGCTGGCTGTTATGCCTGTGCAATACAACTCAAGAGTTACAATGGACAGGTCTATAATTACCTCTTAAAATTCAGTTATGGTGTTGTTAGCTTTAAAGTTTGCATGAAAACAAACACTGAGATCTCCATGCAGCTGGTGTTAAACCAGAGCACTGCGTGTTTCACCTTTTATTACAGATTAAGGAGCTGACAGGCAACCTCAACAGGAACTCCTCCTCCTCCAGTCTGTCCTCCGGGCCCAGTGGTCCGGAGTCAGACACATCCTACCCCAGCACTCCCAGTGTGGAGAGGAACATGTCCGTTACAGTGAAGGATCAGCGGAAAGCCATCAGAGCCCTTTTAATCTGGGTTCAGAGGAAAACCAGAAAGTAAGCTAACAAACCCTTGTATAAAACCATGTTTTGCTGCCTGCCCTTTTGAAGCTGAATCTCTTTTCTCTCTCCTGCCTCGAGTGTGCGTTACCTTGTGCTGTGGCTTCTTCTGCTTTCACAGTTTGCAAGCACATGGTCTCTGCAGGGGGGTATATCACTACAGCCATGTGTCGACAGCACCCATCTGACCTTGCAGCAGTGTGCGCTGCTGGCTTCGTGATTTGAGTGTTAAATGTTAACTTGCACTAATCTGCTTGGCACTGCTTAAAACTGGATCGTTCCCTCCTCTCCCTACCCCCTGGCTTTCGTGCAGTCTGTTTGATATCTTTTGCTAATTAAAGGGTAGGCATAAACAAGAGGTGAACTAAAAAAATAAATATATTGAAAGACTTTAGCAACAGCCTTTTAAATTAAGCAGCAGCCCTAAGGGAGCTTCTCTGTGTGCTGCAGAGTGCCTTGAAGGACAGGACCCCTGTTAAGAGTCCTTCTTTCCTCAGAATTAAAAAGGGGAAGGGGGTGAATCTTAAGTTGCTTCTCATGAATGTGTAGCATTTGGGTCCATTTCCATTGCTCAACACATCTTTCTCCTCTTTAATAAAAAAGTAGCTCTTTCACCAAAGCATTTCATCTAGTAATGCTTTAACTTAGCCGAGTTAGTGTCAGCTTAAAAAACTTTAGTGTAAGATGTCTAGTGCACGTGTAAATGCTTGGAGTGTATTTTACATATATTGTTATCTGAAGTGATGACTCCCAGGGAGTTTTAAAGAGGGCATGGGTCAAACTTACTTACACAAGTTGGATAGCTGAATATTTGGCATTTTTGTCTGTTGATGGATTTATATGTCCAAATCTGCCTGTGAACACAAATATTCTGTGTCTAGTGTTGAAGATACAAATTTACATCTTAAATACTTGGTCCTGTGGGCCACATCATCCAGTGAAGCTAAGGGTGCTTGCTGTGCAGATAAAGTTGTCCCATTGAGTTCCATAGTTCACTGCTGCCAGTGCAGACCGTAGAGGAAGCACAGTTTTAGTTCCAAAATAATGCCAATATTATCATCATCAGGGAGGTGGTACAAGGAAAGTGAGGACCAGAGGAGTAAATGCCATAGACTTTCAGTCCAGTCAAAGAGTACAAATGAAGACATCTAACAGAAGAAAACTGTTCTTGCATCTGCACTATTGAAAACATAATAGCGTCATTATAATCCTGTTATCCAATGACCTGTGCAGAATGTTTTGGGGCTGTATTTCATTGCAAGTTTGAGGGTTGTTTTTTCCTCCAAAACTTTGGGCATCTAACACACTTGTGGTTTATACATATACTGACACCATTTGCATTTGGCAAAGCACAATTTTCTGTTATAGAAGGCCAAGTACACAGGAATGTGAATCATTTATGCTTATGTTTTTAAATATTTAAGTGTTGGCAGTCTTCCCAAACTATGGCATTAAAATGCTGGAGAGCAACAGAAACAGGAATCACAGAGACATTTGGTTTTGTGAATGTTAAATGTGGTTACTGAGTTCTTGAGGGCTTTATTTTTACTAACTACTTCCTACAAGCAGGTTGATGTCAGCTTTTAGCCACACCGATCCAGTTTGTGACTCCATGTGTTTCATGGACATACTTTGTGCGTTTTGAAATCCGAAAAGATCTCAAATGTGACTAGTGCAACTCAGCAACCTTCCTTTTAATTTTCAGGAGTCTTTGAAAATGATGATGCCTTTACTTTGGATTTTGTAACGCAATCACCCATGTACACTGTATGTAATTCTGTTTAGGTATGGTGTTGCAGTTCAGGACTTTACCAGCAGTTGGAGGAGTGGCCTCGCTTTCTTAGCTATCATAAAAGCAATAGACTGTACTTTGGTAGACATGAAGCAAGCACTGGAGAAATCAGCTCGAGAAAACCTGGAGGATGCTTTCAGCATAGCACAAAATAAGCTGGGTGTTCCTCGGCTCCTAGAACCAGAAGGTAAAACGCCTACATCAACTTTGTTGGGTAACAGTCAAACTGTAATGAATTCATGAATATTGCATTGTGATACCTTCCAAAAAACTCCCAATGACTAGGCTGTTGCTGTGATCAGTGTGTTGGGCTGATTGATTAGAAAAATAAAAATGAATTGGTCGCTGGCTTCTGGTCATATGCTTCCAGTCATATTTGTAAGCTCCTTGGGGGTGGAGAACTTACCATAGTTTTAGCTATGTACACTAGTCCTGCTTAATGTTTAGATGCTATGTGACATCTGCATTTCTAGTGGGCATTAATCACCACTCTGTTGTGCTGAGAGGTGTTTCAATGCATTAGTGCCGTTTCGTAACGCCTACAGTCTGCAGAGGATGTCACTCCAGGATGAAGTGTGCGAGTCTGCCATACCAGGAAAATGGGTAGAAACCTATTCAAATGTATTTGCATCTCCCAGATTTTCTTTTACAATGCATATTTACACATATATATATATTTATATAAGTAAACACAAGCATATATAAATGTGTATATAAATATATGTATATAAATGGAGCTTCTTCTTGCAGTGTTTTTTACTGAACTCTACTAGGCAGGTGTTAGGCCTTGATTTTATGATTGAAAGCACAGATCGGTTATTTCTGCTTTCATGGGTCACCTGTTTGAAGACTGGGCCATCCTGCTAAAAATAAACCTCTGTGCTGTCACTCAACAAGATCACTGTCTAGTGACAACAACATAAATGACAGTATGAAGCTGGATAAAAAGGGATCCTGGTTAGGCTTCAGTCTGTGTTTGGAAATAGGAAAAAAATTAACGTGAATAAGATGTTGAGAACTCTTTCGAGTACCATCAACAGTGAAAAGTATTTCTCTTATCTGTCAGAAGAAGAAAAGTGTTTGTAGCTGTTATTTCGCTCATCATAAAGGCAGGATAAATGTCTGATGATCTGTTCCTCTGCAAGAGCATTTTAAAGCCATGTGTACTCAAGCCCCTTGCATCTGTCTCCATAGATATCATGGTGGAATCACCTGATGAGCAGTCAATTGTGACGTACGTGGCACAATTTCTGGAACACTTCCCAGAGCTGGAAGGGGTATGTGTTTACTCCTACATCACGACATTTTTTTAATTTGCTTTGGTGTACTTAATAAAGCCAGATATTGCTGTATTTATCTTCTAGGTTTCTTCCTAAGCTATTTAAAATAAACCACAAACTCAGATTTAATTTTTCACATTTTTGTTAAATCCAGTCAAATGAGTTTTCATTGGCAATTGCTAAAAAGCTTTAAGTAGAATTGTACTTTTAAAGATTTACATCCAATTATAACTTTCAGAGGTTAGACTGGTCACATATGACAGTACTACTTTGCTATATTAGTCTTACATAAGGCTGAAATTTATACCTTTATCTACGATGATTCATTGGACTTGGAATTTCATTTTGACTTCTATCTGCCCAAGTTTGAGGGCCACAATCAATCTGAATTTAGCAGATATCAGACACAAGATACTAGAGGCTGAATCTTGTCAATGTAGCTGTCAAAACCACTCATTGTAAGCATGAAATAAACTGCAGCTTAAAGGACAAGGACTTTAATGCAGACTTTATCAAAAATAAAGAATTGAGGAGCAAGCAGGGACTGACTGTGTCAGGGATTGACAAAGGCGTTTTGGAGAAACAGAGGATAAACTTATAGAGGAATTAAAGGATAGGAGACAGAAAACTCGAGGAAAAATGGGAAGTCCCAGGAACTGGAGATCTGCATAAGTTGAAAAACTGTTCTGAAGGCTGCTCATACTTCCAGATAAACCTAGTTAAACATAGTCTTTTTGGTCTGAAAGGGTCCCCAAGGCACTTAGTGTCCCTTGAGTATCTGGGTAGTTTTTGTGCTAGTGTACATGCACATAAATGATGGCTCCTACACCTCTCATTTCTTGACTGAAGATTCCAGCTGGTATGTATTTGGTAGCTTATAAAATTGGTGGGCACTAATAAAGTCACTGGAATAAAAATTATTATAACAATCTAATTATTATTATTAGATTAGATGAACAATAAGATTTATTGTCATTAAGACTTGTGGGCATTTTAATGGACAAAGAAAAAGCCTACTTTTCTTTCTTTTTTAAATGCAGTCTGTTGGGATGGAATCATCTACTATATTAATATATTTCACAGTATATTTAGTGGACTTGTTAGATTAATTTTATTCCCAGGATTTGGGATTGTGTCAAAAAGCCAAGTCAGTTGTCTGCACAGGTGCAGCAGGGAGAGATGAATACATTAACAACTGAGGAGTAGGCTTGTCTGCATTCTAATCTTCCTGTACAAGTGGCTTCTTGACGTTGAGCTTTGTTCGAGTCACTTGACTTGCCAAATTGGTTTCCCTACTTTCAAAATAAGTGAGTCATTAATTGGCCATTGACAAGGTAATGGGGTGATGGGCTAGGTAGTTATTCTTTCTGAAGTGTCTGGGAAAAGTAAAATGGTATCTGAGGTATGATTTGGCTTTTAATGATGTATCATCACTTATAGGAAGACTTTACAGATCCTGACAAGGAGCTTCCAATTGAGTCCACATACGTCCACATCAAAGACACACCTTCAGAAAAGGAAGGCAAAATCTTGATTTTAAGTGAAAGTGAAGAAAACATGTATACTGTTAACCACGAAAGGAGTCATCCTGCTCCTCCAAAGGTTCATATTCATGACACCCCTGAGAGAATCCCACCAGAAACCGTTCCTGAAAAATGTAATGGGAAATTGAGTCAAGTGTTAGGTGATTCACAGGAAACATCTGAAGAGGAGCCTCAGAGGCCTACCTCACTGAAAATTACAGGATCTGTCAGTTTTGAATCCAGTTCCTCTTGGGAGATTCTAAGTGACAAATTCAAGCCAGGTGAAGGAGGCATATCTGACGATCCACTGAAACAGAACGATGACCTTTCTCCAGCTGTTCTGACAGATCAGAAAAATTCTGTTGACTCTTTTGAAGACTACTCTGAAGAATTAACTAAAGAAACCTCTATCGACTATGACAACGAAACTAAGAGCCTTTCAGCCAATACTTCTTCTTTGAGTCCATTATCCTGGACTTCAGGTATACTTACAGATGAATCTATAAATAAAGCAGAAGAGAGCAAACCCCAGGCTTCAATTCTTTTGCCAGAAGAAACCTCAAAACAAGAAGATACGCATAAGTATGTTCTTCATCTTCTAAATGAGGAAATACTGAAACTTCCACAAAATGAACATACAAAGCAATCATCTGTCTTTGGGACAACAGAAACTAACCATTGTTCACTGAATGGTTCTAATTTCAAAAGCCAAGAACTATCTACAAAGCATGAAACATCTGATGACTCTCTCTCAGATGTACCTAAAAATCCAGAAGACCTGGACAGCTGCGATGAAGTTGAGTCTTCAGCTGAAGTGCTACCCAGTTCTTCGAAAGTATCTGTAATACCCCACGAGCTCTTTTATTATCCACACTATAATGTTCCCATATCAGCAGTTTTGAATGCTTACCTTGAGCCTTGTATTGAAGGTTATGATACTGGAAATGACAAAGCTTCTTCTGAAACAGTAACTGATGTTTTACATGAGAAGGGGTTTCCAGAACACAACTACATGGAAGATGGTCCAGAGCCAGACTTGGGGAATAAGCCAGGTGTCCTTCCATCAGAAATAGATAATGAGAACGGCGAGGAGGAAACAACAGATATTAAGTGTTACATGAATTCTTCTGATGAAAAAGAAGTGCCATTACTAGTAGGAGAAGAGTTAGAAATTGAAAAAGATGGCAAAAAGACCACCAACCATCAAGATTCCACTATTCCACAACATCCTGAGGTATTTCATTTTTTTATTACCAGCATTTCTTTGTGTATATATGAGGGATTAGCATCTGACCTCAATGGTTTTCATTTGCTTTCATTTTGCAATATTTTGGAGAAATACGTAAAATGTACTTGGTTTCCTGTCCTGTAACACTATTTGCCACAGCCCTCTGCTGGAATGAATGGAATTGCAGATCCCTGAGATCTGACGTTAAGAGAGAGAATAAACCCTAATACTAATAGTACCTCAAAAATGTGAATTTTAATTATGTTTTAAAGTAGTTTGAGGCTCCTGTATAATCCCTAGGCATAGAAGATTATCACAGAGGGTATTTTTAATAATTTGTAATGAGATGAACAGAAAGTAGTATTGCTGATATAGTAAGGATACAGGCAAAGGTAATTTTTGTCTGAATCCAAAATAAGTTTGCCTACAAAAACTTAAACCAATTTGAGTAGGATAAGTTATGTGGGTAAAATGAAGGCTTGTCTACACCGGAGGACGAGAAAGAGGGCTATTTTTGGTAGTTATTCTGTATATTGGATTTAGGCAGTCTGCTACTGCATCTCTTCTTGCAGACACTGATTTTGAATTGTCTTACACAATTTCCAGCACAGCAATTTTAGTCAGTGTTTTTCAGGAATGAGCGTCCATTTAATGTTACTCTGCATGTTCCTTAGACAAGTTGCTTGGACATGGTTTAGTCCTGACACTTACTAGAGTAATTAAGTCAATTTGCTGTTAGCTTCAACGACTAATTGAGGATAGATGAAAAAAAGTCTTAGCAGATTACTTCAAAGAGCTGTGTCATGTCATGACTTCTTATATAAAAAGAACTGACAACTACTTGTATGTATGTTGAACTGATGATACTTTATAGGTCAATGTATCCAAAATTATTTTCAAGAAATTAATTGCTTTTTATTCTCTTTAGTGAGACTTTCAATCTTGTACTACATGCAATTTAGCACCTGAGTAGGCTGCACCACTAAGATATTTGGAAGGGTGGGGAATCTGTCTTGTTGTCTAATGCAAAATATTTCTTAATTTCAACAGGCCATGGTAGAACATCTAGAGGATTTATCAATAGCCATAAAGAGACCAGAAAAAAGTAGTAATAGGGAGAAAGAAGGGAAAAATATGATCAAAGCAGAAGACTTGCAGAGCTCAGAAGTTGCTACTACTACTCTGTCACAAGATAAACTGGAAGAAATTGCTGACTGTCAGGAATTTACCAGGTATTTCACATTAACTTTGTCTTAAATACACCTAAGTAGTCTGAATGCCTGGTCTTTTGAAGTGTGCCCTGTCCACTGGATGTTTCTTGTAGACTTCTTTTAGGAGCAGTGTATTGGGACTCATTGGCTTCTTCCTGAGTTTCTCTTAAATGTGTCAAGTGATTCAGTGCCAATGGGACTTGATTTGACTTTGCTATAGAAACTTTGCCACACAAAACCCAACTGGAACCCCAGTGCTTTCTGAACATGGCAGTATTATTACTGTTTTTCCAACAGAGTGTTTTGTATTGTAGATGAAATAATCCTTGGGCATTGTGACACTATGTGGAAGTGTGACACTACTTCATTCCAATAGATATTTGTTGGACTTTTTTTCTGTCTATGAACAAGTGAATGAGATTGTGGTGGGCTGACCTTGGCTGGCCAGCAGGTGCCCACCAAACCACTGTCACTCCCCATCCTCAGCAGAATGGGGGGAGAAAATAAGATGAAAAACTCATGGGTCAAGGTAAAGGCAGTTTAATGAAAACAAAGAAAAGGCCACATGTAGAAGCAAAGCAAAAGGAGACCAAAAAAAAAAATATTTATTCTCTGCTTCCCATCAGCAGGCCATGTCCAGCCACTTCCTGGGAAGTAGAGCTTCAGTAGGTTTAGTGGTTGCTTCAGAAGACAAATGCCTTAATAATGAGTGTGTGTGTGTGTCCGTCTGCCAGCTTCCTCCTTTCTCTTAGTTTTTATTGTTGAGCACAACATCATATAGTATGGTATATCGCTTTGGTTAGTTTGGGTCAGCTGTCCTGGCTATGTCCCCTCCCAACCTCTTTCCCAGCTGCAGCCCACTGGCCTTTGGGGCAGGGGGGTTGGAGAGACAGCCTTGGTGCTGTTTGAGCACTGCCCAGCAATAGCCAAAACACTGGTGTGTTATCAGCACTGTTCTAGCTACAAATACAAAGCACAGCACCATCGGGGCTGCTATAGGGAAGTTAACTGCACCCCAGCAAAATCTAGTACAGAGACACTCAGCTAATTTTACTCCTTTCAATTCTGTTCCCGCTTATTTTCTAATTTAGTTCTTAGGTAATGTATTTGAGTGGGACATGAACTGTAATTTTCTGATGCTTCTCACTATAGCACTCTAATGAATTTGAAAGAGTTTGCTTAGAAAAACCCATTGTCTCCTTCAAGCTTTTTGTTCCCTGCAGAGTCTGTCAATTTTTTATTTATATAGACAGCTGTAAAACCTAGGGTACACTCTCATTTAAATGTCAATGATATCAAAGCTGCAAAAACCCTATCAGATACCATTTTTCAGACAATATCCCAATTTGAGCATACGTTTTTTTTATCATGGGTCAGATTTTCCCAAAGCTATTTTTCATGTTACTGGTAAATACAAGTCCACATGCTAATACATGCAACAAACATATTTATGGTTTTGCATAGCTTAAAACTAGTATGTGCAATTGCAGTGGCTCTTTTTGAAGTCAAAACAAAACTTAGCTTTATGAATTTAAAAACTTTGCTTTTGCATACATTTCAGAACCAGTGACAATGACTCCAACATTTATCTCCGAAAAAGATCTCCTAATACTTCTGAGGAGGTAAGTATGTGGAAATTTACCTGTCATTGTTTCTCTGTTTCTCTTAAACTCCAAAAGTTCACATACTGTAAAAGAGTCTATTCTATGTAAACCTCTGCGATAATACAAAAGCCCTGTGACTTCTAATAATTTTAGTGCCAAAACCAGGCATAGCTGAAAAGCTTTACTGAACTCTCCTAAATATATGAACCTTATTGAACCTTGAACAAACCCACAAAGGAGTACCTAATACCACAATTAAAGCTACTGTAACTTTGAGGCTTACTTCATCATAACTGTATAGCAGCAACATTTTGCTTCTCTGAAGCTGCCTTTATTTGCTGCTCCAGTTTCTTTTAGTTTGTGCATTCTCTGTATGTATGTTGGTGTTCTGGTCACAGCCCTGCAAAAATGCTGGGTGTTTCTTGAACTGCACTTTTATGAAAGATTGGGCTCTCTCCCTCTCCTTCATAGCAGCAGTGTATTCTATTACCTCAATAGCAGCAGCTCCCCCTAAAAGAATTTTAGCTGTAATGTGAAACTGCATCCTTAATGGCAGATGTAATTCATACTGGTTTCTTGAGAGCACACTATACAATTGGGCTCTAGTCAGAAGGAAGGGACAGCATCAGCAATCTGGGCACACTGAGCAAGGATAGGAATATAGCCCTTTTCAGTACAAAATAAAATTCTGACCATCTCGGAGTTTTAAAGAAATGCTGCCACCAATGTTCAATGAAACAGAGGTTTCACACAGATGCTTTAGTTTTGCAATGCTGTCAGAGCTAGTAGAAATACATATGAATGAGAGGAGTTTTATTCAACTGAATGAAAGCAGTTGAAAGCAAAAAAAATCTTATTTCACAACTTTTTTCCTTCTGTGTGTGTGTACCAGACTGCAGTCGTGGATGTGCTGGCAGGGAATAAATTTATAGGCACACTTCCATTTTATTTGAGCAAACATTAAACATACTCTGCATAAAATACACACACAATTACCATCTTTGCTAGATGCTGAGTTTTTTTTTTTATATAATCTATTTCTGATTTGATTAAGGAAACCTATGGTGTAAATGACCAGAAGATGACAGATATGGGTGAAAATCCATTAATCATCAGGTGAGTCATTCTTACTCAGACAAAGCCTTTTGTAAGGAATCCATAACTCCTAGGTACTTCTAACAATGTTACAAAGGGAAATGAAAATTAACTATGATGGTAGAGACTGACTGAATGTCTTGTGTAACGGCTTGGTGTAAGATACAAAACTTCTTCATTGCTCAGTCTCCCCCTTGACTAAAATGCTTTTTCTTGACTTGAGAGGAAAGATTCAGCTATCTGAGCAAGATTGTGAGCACCTTCCCCACATGGTGGATATTTCAGACCAAGAGAAGGGTGGGAAGACTTCGGATATGAGGTCTTCTGGCAGTGATGACTCTTTCCAGGTTTGGAAGACTGTCAAGACAATGTTTAGTGTGGTCAGTGCTAGGGGAAGACAATACTTAGGGGAGTTCTGGCCTCTGTTAGAGCACCCATGAGTTTTTATGATTTGTATGTTTAGTTTAGACTTAGGGTGATAGAACCTGAACTCAGAGTGTGTATTCCTTTGGTATTAGGGTCTACATATCTATAAGAAACAAGGACTGCTTTAGGTTTTCCCTCAGTTGATACTGAACAGCACCTCCCAGAACTTCTTGTTAAAATGATGGTGGCGTTTAAATACAGAAAACACACAAAATATTACCAGGATCCAGTGTCCTGGTCTCACTTATGCTTCTATTAAAAAATACATGAATAGCTGTCACAGTTATGCCTGTTTGCAGACTGCTGATATTGAGCATGCTTTGTGTAATCCTCAGGTATATATCCAGTGCAATATCTGAGCAAGTAGGGTGCCTCAAGCCAGACAAAGGACTCATTAAACAGGCCAAACCCCAGTTTTCTCCAAAAGTAGATTAAAAAAAAGTCTATCAGAGTGTGATTCATATAGTATTATAAAATTATAAAATGAGTGTACTATCTTGTGCCTTTTAAAATAAGACATTTTCTTGTCTTTGTGAGAGCTCAGCGGTGCTGGCAGAGTCCACTGGGCTTTGCCCTTATGAACCGCAGCTGGAATTTTGTAAAATTGGAATTTTGGAGTTGTCCTACAAAACCCCAACTGCTAGTTGGTTTCTGGAATTCTTGGGCTTTTTCTGTTTAATGTTCTGGTGTCTGACATGAGAAGCTCTGAAAGTAGATGATTTGGGGAAAGTGTATCAAGTCAGATACGGTGTGTAAGTAAAATTGTGAAAGTGTGGTATGTGTTGCCCAGAGCTATGTTTACTGTTCTGAATATAAAAGGACATCTTTTTGACTGATGGAAATTACCTTACATCAAAGGCCTGTACTGTAATGGCATGTATTTAAACTACCTGAGAATTTGTCCAGAGTTTTCAGAGGATTAATTGCTACATACATTGGCTCCTAATGAAACACACTGCAAAAGCCCATTATGCACCTCCTAGTCTACCTTGGACTCCAACTGACTAGATTGAAATGGTTCATTAAACTGCTGTCTTTTAGTCCGCCCTTTGATCTTTACAGTAAATATTAACAATGAGGGGATCTTCTTCTTTTTCCTGCCTCTTATCAAATTCTCTCTTGTTTTCAGGAAGAAAAAGGACTTGGAAGCAAGTGAGACTCCAGCACCAACTCATGAGATTACAATTGTTGAGCAGCCAGAGCTATGCTACTTCATCGTTTTCTTCTGGGTGCTGGTCTACTGCCTTTTACTCCTTCCACAGCTTCTTAGCAACAAAGTTTGATCTCTCTGAGATGTGGAAAAAGAAAAGATGGTGGCTGGATTGCTTTGTGTATCTGGATATGAATATGCTCCTTCAGGTGAAGCACAAACAGAAATGTGGGACCTGGTATTTGTGTTTATTATCAGGTTGTCCTCAATTCCTCTACTGTTGTGCTATGACAGTGTCTGAGCACATTTTATATTACGATAATTGTATAAATATATATATAAATGACCTGATTTAGTAGATGCAATTTTGTACATTTGTGCCTTGCTTTATAAGATGCTAAATAAAACCAGATAATTATCAGTAGAAATATGAATAATTCAGAGCTCTAGTCTTCAAAAATGATTCTTCTGGCTTCATTTACTTCTGTAGGGCCTGACAGCTGTGGAAGAGGGGTGGTGTTGACTTGCCCATGAATCTGGCCCACCTGCAAGGGCAAGGCTAGAAATGCTTTTTCACATTTTACACGGAATTCTTTGAGAGAGCTGGAGGCAGAGCAGAGCTGCAGGTAGTGGAACACACTTACCCCAGGAATTGATTACAATTCCAATGGCAATCCAGTGGAGCAACAAAATCAGGTTGAAATTTTATTTGGATAGGGGAGTTTGTTTTTTTAGGATTTAAATTCATTTTTATTCTGCACCTTTTGTTATGTTTAATTCACAGGAATAAATTGGGTGTGGAGAAGTGTGAAGAACAAACATGCTAGCTGCTTCTTAGAAGGGATCATACAGGAAATCTTAGCCTAGAAAATTCTGTAGACAATACCTGAAGAAATACACTTTTTGTATGTTATTGATGGTGGCCATCTTTAAGAAGATGTTGAAGAAGCTTAATAATTTCATCAGGAACAGACACCATAGTTTTGGTTTTGTTGTTTGTGGTTTGGTTTTTTTTAAAAAAGTACCTCACTGCTTCTGAGGCTGCTCCTGCTTTCTTTTCTCTGCTGCTTTTACTTACCAGAACACGTGAAGATTTCTCTTTTTTGAAGATACAAAAAATAACAGGTAACCTAATTTGCGGAGGCTACTGTTATGGCACAAGCACGTGGTAAAAAGATTAGAAATATCCTTTAAGTGCCCAAATCAATACAGAAAGAAATGACAGATATAAAACTAAATACAGAGAAATGTTGACAGCTGGTATTGACTTTCCAGTGCAACTCAAGAGACTCCTGTGGCTTGTCCATAGACACAGTTGAGCCACTTCTGCATCTTGTACCTTTTGCCCACATAAGTGATCACTTTAGGATATCTGATTCAGGATTTTTGCCAGAGAAGGTATACCTGTGCATTACAGGACAAAAGAGAAATCTTCAAATTCAGTTTCATAGCAGTAACTTTTCTCTGTGTGAGTTTTAATGAAGTCATTATTTTTCATCAGCACAGTTTTAGTTTCATAGTATGCTTTATGAGACTACATCGTGTTGCTGCTTTCACCTGAAAATTCATAAGGTTGATTGCAATGTGCTTCATAAAATGAGGGGTTTCATAATTTACACTGAGTGAAAGTTAAAACATGTGGCTATAAGTTTTACATATTTTGTTTTAGCATACGGTGTATCTCTGCCCTGGCTTAGTTTTCAGCTGAACTAATAGTACCTGGGATCAGGACACATCAGAATATATAACAACTTATTTGCAGGTATTTAAAACCTGTTTGTAGTCATGTTATTGGCTGGGGTAATCCTAACTGTCCATTGCAATTCATTCTTCTTTGTAAGCTTTTTGTTTCCCTGGGATTTTTCTTCCGAGCTGCAGTTAGAATTCAATAGCAGCAGCGCATGGTAGGAGGTTTTAAACACTGAAGTTGACTCTTTCAGTCAACAAAAAACTGAAATCTTTCCTATTCTGTCCTGTCACTGTTGACTAGAGCTGGATTCACCCCATGAACCTAAAAATAAGATTCTTTGTGCTTGGTGAGGAACAGATCCAAACTTCCCAACTTAATTCATTGTTAATCGACACAAGTAAAAAAAAGTCTCTGATCTTGCTGATGAAAATGTTCAACATTTTGAGACATCTGATTTTGTGATGCATGAACCTGTTTGTACTTGCTGATGAAGACAGTGATACTTTCTTCCAAAAGAAAACCTGTATTAGAATTTTTGAAGATGCTTTCTTGAAGTAGGCTAAAATATAACATTGAAGGGCTAGTGCTTTTTCTCTGAAAGAATGAAACTTAATACAAGAAACTTTATATCCTTATCCTGAAAACCAGTGAATACCAGGCTGGGGTATGGCAGCTTTTTAATAGCAGCAAGTAGCAGCGTACATTAGTTTGGAGCAAAAGTGTTGACAGCTCTTCACTATGTGCCACTCTTCATAGGCTCCTTTGATTTATGACATCTTTTTCTGAGCATTTGTATCTTACTCTCTGGTTCCTCCATGTTTCTTAGTCTCCATCAGAGATTATCTGGAGTTGGATTACAGTCTCTTCATAGACCTTTAGAACTATCAAAGTTCAATCAAGTAAAGTAAGCTCCCTTAAGTCTTCTCTGCTTCCTTCTAAGAAAATTTATCAGAATGAGGAGGTCTTTGGATGTCTCATCTAAACAACTGACATCCATAAAGAATGGAAAAGTGAATGGGAATGCACTGATGCTGGCAATTTCATTACACAGTATTTTCTTCCAAGTGGGAGAAAACTCAGGGTTTTCTTTCTTACCTCGCACTGATGAACAGTGACTGAAACAGTGAAATGAGCAGTTTAAATGTCAAAACGGCATCCAGCAATTGTCTTGATCATCTCACCTAATGTTTAAACTGATGTATGCTTACTAGCATATCCCATTAAGAAATGGAGATTGCTTCTTCCATGCAAAATGGATGAAAAAAATACTAAATTAGTCCATGATACTTGGTATTAAGTTGCTTCCCATATTTGGGTTGGTTTGGTTGTGGTTTTGCTATAACAGAAGCAGTGTACCTTACTCAGCCATTCCACGGATAAGAAGATCCAGGGTAAAGAGTTAAGAGTGCTTACATTGGTATGGTCAACTGTGCATAAGAGACTGAACTCTTCAGGAGTTTTGGCATTACTTGGAACTTCCAAAAATGACATCTGCATAAGCAGCACCTTCCCCTACTTAAATTGACTTGTAAGCCTGCATCTCTTCTTCCACGCTGCAAGATCTAATCCCTCAATGCAAGGGCCCTATTCTGAAAACATTGCTTGTTGTTGGACTTTTGTGTCCTGTTCTGAGCTTACAGTCTAAAAGCCTGATTGTGAAATATTCACTATGGCAAAGCCTGTTTTAATTTGCTGGCTAGAGGACTGGCTTGAGGCAGTGGAGGTTTTAAAGGCTGGTGGGCAATCTGTCATCTATCCATTCCAACAGATGTGTGCACTGTCTGAATAAGGAAGTTTTTCCTGAACTTTTGGCTGGGTTTTTGAAAAATGTTAAGCTTGAACTGACCACATTTGGTATTTTGATTTAGCAGCAGAATTCAGATACACAAGGGTACCTATCTGTTAAGACCATGTCTAAAACCTGTTGTTGTTGAGCAAATGTGTGGGTAGCAGAGTACTGTGAAGTGCAAGTGTCAGGAAGTGCTTGAGGATCACTGGATAAAGGATGTTTGGTGTTCACCGAAGCACCATTAAAGACTGAGAGACAGCTATAATAGGATGGTTCAATGTTATTGTAGTCATGTAACTTAACTGCAGTGTTTCATTGTGATTTTATAGAAAGTGCAAGGAAAGATATGCTATTAAAGACAGAAACCCACTAAACGTTTATGGGGCAGATGTCTTAAGAGTTGAAGAAATGAGTTAAACAGTCACATAATCTACAAACTGAATCAAATATAGCCTTTGCCAAATTGTGGGAAATTATCAGTGCAAAGATAGGGCAAGCATAGATTACAGTAAAAAAATGACAATCACTTTTCAATGCCATGAATATTTTTGATGGATTGAGCTCTAAAATGTATTTTTATTGAGTTTCTAGATTGTAATGAATGTGTCTACAGAATTTTATGCAAAGCTTGGGAGTTCAGCTGTTTTAAAATGATTTTTTTATATAGCAGTGATTATTTTATCTATATATTTAATAGAACTGTAAAACCATTTTAAGAGTACCTGTAAAATTCTATGTATGTGATACGATTATTTATTAATTATGACTCACGAGAATGAACATTAAGCTATGCATTGGCTGTGTCATCCCTTCAAAAACTGGAA
Organism: Cariama cristata; assembly: GCF_000690535.1. NCBI lineage: Eukaryota > Metazoa > Chordata > Aves > Cariamiformes > Cariamidae > Cariama > Cariama cristata. Next base: position 9,543 of record NW_009592923.1, on the reverse strand, counting down.
ACTGCAAACAGGAGAAGAGTTCTGAACGAACAGTAGACTTGAAAAACATGGGAAATGATTGAATATAATTGTGTGATTCTTAAAGCCACATAGCAATATGTCATTTTGTGATGTTAAACTTTCAGCTAAAGTTGCAAAATATACTGAGTGATTAAGCTACTTTCTTCCATTAAAACTTCCTGAGGCTGAAATTTCTACATGTTGATATCTGGTGTCTAAACATACTTAAATCCTCTACATCTTCTGGCGACTCTCAATTTACTCCAGCTCAGTATGACTGCAACTTCTTTATCCAAGTAGTGCTCCATTGAGTTTATGGGGGCACCACGTAGTACCCAGTGGGTTTTTTTAGGGTTTTCTCCACCAATCCCCACAAAATCAGAGACTTACAAGACTAATTTGGCCATTGTATGTGGTATCATATTCAGCCATCTAACAAGATAACAGTTATAATAGTGCATTATCACTTATGCTAGCTTTAAGTACTTGGGAGTCCCTTCTTGCCAAGCGCAAACTTGAATGCATCCAGTGATGTGTTCAGTTCCTCTACTTCTGTGGAAGTCAATGCAACACATCTGTGTGCTAAGCACACACTCTACAGGATCTGGCCCTGAGGGGACTTAAATCGATGTTAATCACATAGCCCAGGAAGTAGCTGAAGTCTATGCATCGCCCTTAGGGCTAGATCCCCTCAAATCCAATGTACACAATCAATGCCACTGACTTCAGTTAACCCCATTGTACACATAGCATTTGTTTGCCCTAGCTCTGCAGGATCAACCCTCTCTTTCTTTTAGGCAGTTAACATCTACTTCCATTTTTGGTTAAGAGACCAGCAGTGGGGAATGAATCGCTGGAAGACAAGAGTGAGGTTACAGGCTGGGATGTGGTCGTGAAAGGTCCCAAACTGCTGCAGCTGAAAGCTCTTACCCTGACAACAGGTTGCCTGCTGTTTTCCATTGAGCTAATAGGTAGTGGGTCTGAATGGAGGTAAAAAAACCCCAAGTTTTTGTATTTCCACATTGTACAGTTTTTTGTCAGGTAAACAACATCAAATTCTTCCCCTTGGCATACCACTCATAACATGAATTTACAGCTGCCCAACTTATGATTGTTCACATTCCAGGTTTGTATCTAAACAGGATATGCAGTATGGCTTGTTCCCACCCACACCGCCCTGAGATCATGAAACAGTTTGTGCAGGAGGGAGGTATATGCACATTAAATGACATGCAAACGTCATATTCTGAATGGGATAGCTTGCTTACTCTGTCCATCACTTGACACAACCCTAGAGCTCATAAAGGGTGAAAAATTAACCCTTGTATTTTCAAGTGCTATGTCCATTTCAGGGTTATCTTAACTGAAATTATGGAATACGGAAGTATTTCTTTCCTCCTCTAAATGTGAGACATGGAAAACTTCCTTCCCCCTCAGTGGCATTTTTGATGATTCTTTTCCAGGCAGTTGCTACTGCCAATATTGGGAAACAAGACCTGTGTTATTTTCTCACCATGAGGGGAAAGCCTAGGTTTATGTCTCTGGAACATAAAATTGGCCCCTGAGTGATTAATATACTTCTTTCTTCATGAAAAGGTTAGAAGGGGCAATAAAAATAATTAATTTTACCTTGGTGAGAAATACTAAAACGTACCATTCTAAGAAAGGCTAGATCCTGGCCTTCACTGCTGTGTTCAGGTCAGGTAACATTTTATTCCCCAAGTAGTTTCATTACTTTCACTGGGCCTTCCTGGAATCTCTTTGATTCACAGAATAGATTTGCTCTCTGTCCAAGGACCAATTCATACAGGGGGGTCCTGATCTACAGCCATTACTAAGACTGTAACAGAAAATCACCATTGTTTAGTTAGAAATGACTGGTCTGATTTAAAGCAAGTAACTTTCAAATTATATGCTGCTCATTTTTTGAGAGAAATAATGCAGTCACTTTTTAATGCCAAATAACTTACATAAGTCAAATAAGTATTTTTATTTTAATAAGAAATTCAACTTCTGCTTTTGTCTTGAATACAACATATTTTAGTAGGCATACCACTTTGTGCTATTGTATTCTGCTGTGCAAAAAGCTGAATAAATAGTTTTACCTTTGTCATTAAAGTTCTCCAGTTTAAAATGTAATCTGTAAAGTGCTAATTTGCTAAAGAGTTAATGAGGGACTTTTATCCTGAAGAAATCATTTGTAAGTAAGGAACATAATATTTAAAATTCATGTTTCTCTTTGGCAAGTGGTGAGGAATGATGGTTATTTAAATAAGAACAAATGCTGGGAGGATTTGAGTGGTATCAAAAGACATACTGAAGGAGACACATTTTTGTGTACTTTCAAATACATTTCTTCTGAATGCTTTCAGTCAGTGGTATGTATTGAATGTTTGCACTTGTTGCTCAAAGATAATTTTTGTGAGAAAGAAATATATTCTTCTGTATAGTTGGTACACTAGAAAAGATGTTTTTAGAAACTGTTACGGTGTAATAAGAATAGTATTTACCAGTGAATAGTTCCAATTTATTTTATAAAATCTCCAATTTTGAAATAAATGGACAGGCTTCCTGTATATAATCTGTTATTTGTGGGTTTGTCCTTTTCCTCCCCAGAACATATCTTCAAATGTCTCAGTTCAGAAGAGATCACCATTTTGCTCTTTATTTATTTATTTATTCATTATTTTTAGATATGTTACATATTGTGTTTACTATATATTTATTCATTTTCATGCCCAGAAATGATACTCACTTTTTAGCAGAGAAGATCTCAGTAAACAGAGCAAATTAATAAAGTGCATTGTTTCCCCACCTACCCAAAAAGTGACTTTTAATTTTGGAGGAAGAATCTAAACTTTTATTCCAGTCAACAAACAGAATGAATTTTAAATTTTTATAAAGGTGAAGATTTATTAATTTATCAATGCACAGAAACTGGCATTATAAAGGCAAGCCATGGGAAAGCTTACAAAAACCATTGTGCTTAATTATCGACTGTTCTTACAATTCAGTTTATCTATCTGGCCTGTTCCTATGTAAATGTTTAGACTTGCAGATTAGTTAAAATACTAGGTGCTGTACTAGTTCATATTTACTATGTTCTTCCCCCTACACCTTAATTCCCTTTGCAGAATATGAGAAAAGGGAAATAAAGTACAATAGAGATGCAATACAGTTCAGAATCAGCCCCATGATGTATCTCCTGAAAAATATAATCTAATCTGAATAGAGAAAGAAATCAGTATATGGGGAATGGAGTAGGAGTGCTTCTTCTCTAAAAGTTTCATGGGTATCACGCTTTTGGAATTGTAAATGTTCCTCGGTTCCTTCTATAAAATCAAATAATCTCACATGCTTTCAATGTGTTTCTCACCACCCCAGGAGTAGGTGGTACGTGCTCATTGGACCATCCTCCCCCGCACCCAGTCCTTGTAGGTAGGAAGAGAACATTCATAACGCTGCTGAGAATTTGGGATATTTGGGTCCAGTTCTGTTAGCAGTGCTGGCTTACAGAATCATAGAACCATGGAATGGTTTCAGTTGGAAGGGACCTTTAAAGGTCATCTACTTCAACCCCCCCTGCAATAAGCAGGGACATCTTCAACTAGGTCAGATTGCTCAGAGAGACCCATCCAGCCTGACCTTGAATGTTTCCAGGAATGGGGCATCTACCACCTCTTCATTACCATAACTTCAAAATCTCTAGATACAATTTGAGACCACTAGCTTCTATTGGTGTCATGAATGACACTTAAGTGAAGAATAAAAAAGTTTGTGATTTTTCTTTTAATTGGGTTAAATTTTTGCAACTGACACTGTGGTTAGGAATTTGCAAGTGGAATGGGGGGGCAGAGGGGCGAAGTTCAAATATGCAAGATGGGTCAGCTCAGAACATGGAAGTAGAATAAGCTTCTACAAGAATATGGGATCCAAACTGTAGTTCAAATTCAAACATTGAATTTGTTGGACTCGATTTCTTTTAAGTGCTCTGAGATAAAAGTAATTCTGATTGAAACTGCAAAAATACTCTCCCTTATCCTTGCTGTGTAAACACAATTTTTGTAGCTTAAAGAAAATGCAAATGTAGCATGGCTGCAATAAAGACAAGCGCAGGGTTTATTTCAGATAAGGAACCATATGCATGCTGGGTACACACACTTTGGTTGTGTAGGAGGCCAGACCTCCTAAGGATAACCTGTGGACATCATGCATATATTCTGGTTGGTAGCGTACACTGAAACCTTTGTTCTCTCTTCAGTCCTTATTTTACTTGTTTGGTAAACAAAAGCTAGCAGGGGCAGGAGTACCTTCAAAGTGCTGGGCAGATATAACGAAACCTTAGACTTGAGCTGTGATTTCTATTAAGACGCCAACATACAGCAATCATCTTTTCTTGAGTTGCTATTTCTATTGATGTGACAAGGATTATTTCCAGGAGAGTTAACTGCATTTATGAAATGCCTTCTAGTGACTAACTCCATTCCTTGGTTAGATGCTACCATTGGCCATTCTCTGTCCTTGCCAAACTGTACACTTTACCTTGGAATATCATGTAACATATGATCAAAGCAAAATGTATAGCTCCATCTGCTGTAAATACTTTGAATTGATTTATTTTTGCATTTTTTATGGCTGATCTGTACCCTGGGGAACTGATTTATCACTTTGCTGATATTTATTTTCTGCACGTTAGCAAAAAGCAGCATAAATACAGCAGCTAAGTACATTTATACATTGCAAAGTGGTATTTCTCAGTTGTCAAGCAAAAAGGAGCATAAAAAAGTGTGTATTTCAAGGACATTAGAAACTTTTTATAATTACTGTATGACAGATCTTTTGTGTCATTACAGCTGCTTGTGAAATGCAGAAATTACATGACTTGCCTAAGACAGTGATGGATGGGAGGAGATTCCTGGCTACACTTCTGCTAAGCGATGGCTTTCCACAATCAGGAAGAGCAACACTTTTTTTTAGGCAGTAGTCATCAATGCTGAGTCCCTGCAGAGGAAGAGTGAATGAGTTGATATCCCATTTTTTTATGCTCATCTAAAAATGCAGACCAGCAGTTTAAAGAAGCCAAAAAAACACTAAAGCAGTTAAAAATACTGAAGTTTCTCTTGCACTAAGGAAAACATCCCTATTCGGAGTTATGAAGTCTGGGCCACTGAAGTGTGAAAGCACACCAAAAAATTTTTTTAAATAGCATCTTAAGGGGGAACAAAAAGTTTGTGCAACCTAACACCTTTCTTAAATCTCAGCTTCAGTTTTAGGAATGGAAGCTGCTCAAAACAGGTTCTTTCTTCCCACTTCCTCCTCCATAATCATACCTGCAGCTTTTTCTCATAATACATTGCAAGTGTTATTATTAGCACTGTGGTTTAAAATGTTTGCAACTGCTCTTTTCTGCAGTGATTCACAGCTATGGACTGAAAAACCCGGTAGCCAGACTAGGGGCTGTTTGAGAGGAAAGTCTCAAATTTTCTCGAGTGGAGTACAGAATAGACACATCCTTTCCTGGCCAGAAACTTGAATGCAACACTCCAGCCCATATTTTCTCGATAACTGCCAGCTTGTTTCAAAGTGCATTATTAAAAGAGTCTGTGATGCAATGACAAAATAGCATCATGCCTGGTATCAACAGGAGGGAACAACAGAGGTCACCATTGTCTCATGGGAAGGAATCTCCTCAGAGTCCATTTTAGAACCCGATGAGACGCACAGAGCCAAAAAGCACAAAGCCTGGTTTCCACTGGCATGATTACACAGTTCTATAGCATGAACAAAGATAATAACTTGTGACACAGCAATTATTTTTTTTTTTAATTGCAATTTTCCTCTCTTTGAACCCAAACACATTTTTTTTTACTCTTACTCAACAGGAAAAAAATAGAATCAACCCCCACCATACCTTCCTGATACGATTTTTTAAAAAGTGGAAGAGAGATAAATGTCTCTGTTTTCTTGTTGTCTTACAACAGTTATCTCATAGAGTGAAACATCAGTATTTCCAGTACTGAAGATATGGGGAAAGCTGTAATTTGGTACATTACTCATTCTGTTCTGGATTTTCATTAGTTGGGTTATTCCATTATTTTCATCCAAAGGCCTGTTGCTTTGTTTTTATGGTTGGTTGTGTGGTTTTTACTAAACACTGAATGCCAAGCAGTTTGAAATAGTTGAATTTTTTAGAGTTGTGTATCACATTGGTGCCTTCATCTTACTTTACTTTAAAAATATTTGTAAAAAAATTGTGAAATCAACATAAAAGTCAGTTTTTTATTTGGGCTTAAACTCTGAAGTTAGCTATTGTTATACAAGCATATGACATAAAATATCAATTTCTTACAATGGAGAGAGGATAGTGGTGATAGAATAATAAAGAATAGCACAAATTTTATCCTAACTGTGGTATTAAATCAAAAACTCCTGTCAGCAGGCAGGGTCAAGGAGGAAGTAGCTGTGGAGAAAGACACCCTTTTTTAATATGAAAATAACTTCCAGAATTCTCCTGGCATTTGTGTGTTTTGCTTTCGGTGTTTTAAGTATTCTGCTAGCATCCTCTTTGAACCTACTTGAATTGGATAAAATTCATTATTTAATCACAGCCTGCAGAGGATTAAGGAGGGTTTCTTTCTGCTCTATTTTATGTTAGAAATAATCAAGAATGCCAATTTCCTTCAGTACTTCAGCTAAAATTGGAAAAATAGACCCATATGTTCTGACAGCTCCCACTGGATAAGACTGAACAGCTGCTCCTCTTCCTAAGCTTTTGTCACAGGATGTAATTATTCTTCCATCCATAAAAAAAGGATGCCCCTTCAATGCTATAAAAATACCTAATACTGTAATATTTAACAACATGGGCATTACAGAAGTGCTCTAAATAGCAACAGAGGTTTGAGCCAAGAAAACACTTAATTTGATAATACTCTAGGCCTCTATATCACTTCTAATCTGAAATAATTTTACTAAGGTTGGTTTAAACGAACCTTAGAGTACTCCGGTTAGCTTTAGCTTCTCATACTGATTTTATAGGCACAGTTCTATTAAGGAAGATGGTAAGACCCTGACAGAGTGCAGATGCAATGAGGGAAGCTGGACCTCCAGTGAGATCCTCCATGCATACACAGTGCCTTCAGCACAACTTAAAAGGAGAGTGGCTGGCCAGAAGTGGCTTTGCATTGCACTGATGGTCACCATTGTCTTCTTTATTAGGCAACAAGGACAACCTCCAGTCTTTGTACAAGTATATGTGATCTTAGGAGACTCTAACTTGGCCACCTGGCCTAACACAAGTGTAACTGGTTCTGTACCTGCACACCTTGTAGGATATTGCAACAGAGCAAAAAGGATCATTAAAATACGGCACACAACCAAATCCATCCACTGCAGAAAGCAGGTGCCAGGAGGAGACAGAATGCGATCAGCAATGTATATTTACATTATTTAAAGATTTCCTTCCACAAGAGTGACCACATTGCCCACATGTGTCTATACCCTTACATTTCTGGTATGGTGATTTGTATGAGCAGCCAGTCCACAGATCTGACCACTCATTAGCAGTATACGTAGGCCTGTTCTGAGCTTTAGGTGTGTGTATCCCATCACAATGGTAAATTATGGCAAAATACAGTATTTTTTTTCTTGCACAAAAGTAAGAAAACTACAGAAAAGTATCAGAGCTTTCGGACATGTGTGTGAGTGAAGGACAGGGAAGAAGAGTTCAGTTTGAAAACTGAGTTGTGCATTTAGTAGTTAAAATTACACCAAAGCAAACTGGGTTCCCCAACACTAAAGATTTTCACCACTTACGTCCATCTTTTGGCACAGTTCTTTTTTCCATGCTCAAAAAAATCCCAACAAAACCAACCTACAATCAAACCCTTTCTTGATGGTCAGCAATTTCATTTCTCCATAATGTAAATGAAACCCTGAGAAGAAGGGCATCAAGGCAAAAAGGATGAGCTATTAACTCCATGGAGAGTAACAGGATAATCTTAACAGCTGAACATTGACACTGACAAACATTCACTAACATTGCAAAAGATGAGTGCAAAGCATTGAGGAACAGGTAGGGTGATTTCAGTCAAATGCAGCTTTTTCATGGTCACTTCCAGATGCAGCACTTCAGGAGTGAAGCAGGAATTTTGTGCTCCATCACTATTGTAATTGAT